>NC_092152.1:54449201-54749201 GCF_045791955.1 Oncorhynchus clarkii lewisi
TGTGCGGGGGGTGGGGGGTGCACTGATATTAATAACCCCCTCAAAAAAATATGGAGAGGAGAAATGGGAGAGAGAAACAATAGACCACTATCAATTCAGTGCATTATAAGACTTTCACCATCTCTCTCTCTCTCTCTCTCTCTCTCTCTCTCTCTCTCTCACTCTCTCTCACTCTCTCACTCTCTGTAGACTGTGCTCCATTAACTCACAGACCTAAGAGGGAAGCTAGTGTTGCATTACCATAGTAATGTGATGTATGATTATAACACAGTTTAGTTCACATTATGGCGCAGTCAGGCAGAACTTCCAACACTCCGAATCACGGAATGCCATCTGGGCCTGGTTGCTATGGGTACCAGCTGTAACCCTGCTAATGAAAGAACATCTAAATGTGCTGCAGTGAGCTGGCTGGTCAGATTTCACCTGCTGTGTGTGTGTGTGTGTGTGTGTGTGTGTGTGTGTGTGTGTGTGTGTGTGTGTGTGTGTGTGTGTGTGTGTGTTTAAATATATAAACATCAAGTTAATTCCTGGAGACAACAAGGTCCTACATAGCAACACTGAAACATAGTCAATGTGTCACTGTTAGAGGTAAACAAAAGGGTGTTTGGCACTAAGTGGTTGCGCTGGGTTGTTTCTGTTAGCTTTTGGTGTGTGCACGTGTGTGAGTGTCGGTGTGTCTGTGTGTGTTCTCGCTATTCCCAAACAGGCAATCCCTGAGCCTCCCCTGATGAGTACTAAAGCCTAAGTGGGGATCTAAAGCTCTGCAATTAAAAGCATCTCAGTGAATGAGTCACCCGCACACACACACACACACACACACACACACACACACACACACACACACACACACACACACACACACACACACACACACACACACACACACACACACACACACACACACACACACACACACACACACACACACACACACACAGCGAATCCAACGACGTCCAGTTGAGCGTCATTGTGATTCCACGCAGGTAGAAATCAAAGCCTTTAAAACAGCCTTCCCTGAGGCATTGGGTGCTGAATGCTGAATGTTTAACACAGCAGAGAAGGACAGAACTCCTATAATCACGCAGCTTCATGGAGGACTCATCCACATCCCAGTTCATATTGAGGTAGGGAAAGGAAAGGATCACCGCCTTCAGCGGTCATTCAGTCCTACCACCATCCCATTTGACGGCGACTTTACAATTTACCCTCCGGAGGTCACGTGACGTCATCACCACCCGTGACTTCAACCTCATGAACCCGCCCTCCCTATCGGCGCCACCACCCGTTTTAGACCGGAATAGATGAAGATGGTGTCTGATTGTGGTAGCCTAACCGTGGTCCCACCATGGTCCCAGGAGTGACCACGTACAATGGCCCCGTTTGTCTGACTGACGTGCTCTTTGTGACACAAGCGCAGGAATGGAGAGAAGGAGCGAAAGAGGAGAGAAGGAGAGAAGGGCACCTAAGGGAGGTCTCTGAACGGACGTTGGCCCAGTAGAAACAGATGGGCAGACCTAATGAATATGGTTATCCGCCGGACAGGGAGAGGAGGGGCTGTGACCTCACACAGAAAGACCGGGGGGAGACACAGGAACTGGAATTAGATCAGGAAGGATCAAATTGACATTATGTCATAAAGTGCACATGGGAGTCATTCGGTTCACATAGACATCACGTCCACATTCGACATCATAGGTGAGGATGATCCTTTTTACTTCCTGAACAGTCTTGAGATGTATGACATCCCGGTCTAATCCTTCTCTATCTGATTCTAGCACAGGTACAGGAAATACAAATATACCTGGAAATATATCACTATATTTCTGGGTATATTGTGGGCATTCTACATACAGTATATTGTATTTGTTGACATTGATATAATGTAGCTGTGACTAGTATGACAACAGCTACAACAGCAGTCAGTCTGTTTTATATAGCCTTGCCAAAACGCTACCCATAAAATAGTGTGTTGACTCATAAAACATTACCAATAAACAAATTGTGTGTTGTTTGTGACTGTTCGGCTCGATATTCTGTCACAGACGGATACTAAAAGCCTGGTCCCAGACCTGTTTGTGCTTTTTTTGTGTGTGCTTTTGCCCACATCGTCATGTTTGGCATGGCAATCCCATAACGAGTTGGCAAGAGAGCCGAAACAGACCGGCAACCAGGCTAGAATACTAACTCTACCCAAACAAAACAGAATGAAATCTGATATCAAAGCAGATAGAGGCCGTTCCCTTGTGTCGCTTTGAGAAAGATAGAAACAGGTCCATGCCAATGAATCATTTATTATCCACGTATACATCTCTGTATTGATTCACCGCGGCTCTTCTTTATAGAAAGAACCTGCTAGTTTTATGGGGGGGGGGGGGGGGCAAGATCCTTATCCTGAAACAGAGTAACTCCAATACTATCGAAGAATCAAATGGTGCATGGGCAGCGTGTGACGTCTGTGTCTGAATTCGAGACGGAGGCAGGTCGGTGGCACCCTGCACTGATGGATTCATGGGCGAGCCATCTAGCCTTCGCTCAGTGGGAGGGGCAAAGAGGCGTGCCGCCAATATAGGCTCCCGTCAGAGACTTTCAATGTGGAACAAACACTAAAAAACAAGGACACACGTCCATATAGGAGCAGACGACAAAAAAAGACACACATAGCCTACATTTACCCCCCCCCCCCCCCTCTAATATGATACCCATTTCTGGTCTGATAAGATTCCACAGTGGACACGGCCCGCCACTGAGCGAGCAATGCCTGTGTTCTGTGGTCCTCACACATTGTAGACACCTGCTGTGCACACATTAGTCAAACGATTCAAACTAGTCCGGCGCATGTTCGCTGTGCGTGAGCGTCAATGTGTGCGAGCTTCACTGTGTGTCGGTGGGGGATGAAGCCAGACAAACCTCTTCTCTTTTAGCTCGGACATGAAAATCACAGAGAGAAGAACGGGTAAAAAAGTTGTGACGGGGGAAAAGAACTGATAGTTACATATCACAATATTATTTTGGACAATATTATATTGATACTTGGACCCCAAAAATGTATTATATATGCTGTCAGGCCCTGATCTGTTTCACCTGTCTTTGTGCTTGTCTCCACTCTCCTCCAGGTGTCACCCATCTTCCTCATTATCCCCTCTGCATTTATACCTGTGTTTTCTGTCTGTTGACAGTTTGTCTTGTTTGTTTCAGCCTTCCAGCGTTTTGTGTCTCAGCTCCTGCTTTTTCCAGTTCCTCTTTTTCTCGTCCTCCTGCTTTGTGACCCTTGCCTGTCCCTGTCCCTGTCCCTGAGCCTGCCTGCCGTCCTGTACCTTGGCCCCTACTCTGGATTATCGACCCCTGCCTGCCTTGACCTGTCGTTTGCCTGCCCCTGTCACAATAAACCTTGTTACTTCACACGGTCTGCACTTGGATCTTACCTGATATCTACCGTATTTGGGATTTACATTTTTGCTAAGTAGCCTTTTCTCCATCTTCTTTTTAAATAGTGAGCCGGCATGTTTTCAGCATTTTCATTTCCATGACGGATCAGTCATTTTCTCATGCTCTGTCTGTCTGCAGCTGACATTTTTATATATATTTTTTTACATCTTTATTTAACTAGACAGGTCAGTTAAGAAGACATTCTTATTTTCAATGACGGCCTAGGAACAGCCTTGTTCAGGGGCAGAACGACAGATGTCGTACCTTGTCAGCTCGGGGATTCGATCGTGCAACCTTTTGGTTACTAGTCCAACGCTCTGACCACTAGGCTACACTGCCGCCCCGGCTGCGTAACCTAGTGAGCAATATATATGGAACATCAAATCGCAATACATATAGAATTGTGAAAATTGCAATTCATAATTGGCCCCCGAGTGTCGTGATAATATCGTTTCGTGAGGTCCCTGGCAATTCTCAGCCCTAATAAAAATAACGTATAAAAATGCGGAGAACCTATTAAAGAAAACGAACCTATATATTCAGTCACACACATATCACCTCAACCTGCAGTCTACCCAAAGAGAAAGTGCCATCTCTTCTATGAAGATAACTGCTATTCCATTTGTTTGATAGGCTCACTACACATCCTGAGGAAAACGCATGTGAATCCATTCCCCTTCTCCTTTCCCTTTGTCTTGGTAAATGGCAATGAAGTCCGCCAGACCTCCAGCCAGTCTATCCACTGTGAGGACTCTCACCTGCTGGACTCTATGGGTCTTTAGAAGGCCTAAACAACTGGTGGAATACGGGCACCATTAAAGTCAATGGTCCCCTGAGACGATACTAGAGGTTAAGAGAGTTCCGGAGGCTGTTGATTGTAAAGAGGGTGTGGGGGAGGAAGGGAGAAGAGGAGAGAACTCTCTACCGCTAGTCGATCGATATCATACAATTAAGGGTCATTTAATTCGATAAGAGTCCGCACGGTAATCAAATATATTCACAAATACCACCGATCAAAAGCATGGCCGCTATCTGAACCCAGCACCTGATCGAGTTCAAAGTCTTGAGAATGAAATTTGAGTCTTTGAATTCAATTGGACCCAATTACAATAATTCAAATGACTACATGCATTAACAACACATTATGCACATGCTCTTATCTAACGGTTTGATTAACGGAACTCTGTGTCAACGCTAAATCGCACGCGGGGACATAGATGAACATCTCGGCTTCCGGCGTCCCCGAAAATAATAAAGAAATGTCCTTCAGATATGAATCCTGCTCTCAGCAAAGCTCATTCTCTCTTGACTGAAGGTCCTCCTATATCCTGAATCGATATTTGCTTTGAGATAATTTGAGCAAATATTGGGAGAAATTAAACCTCTCCAAAAGGCGGTCATTGCTGTGTGCTTTTCATTTGGACACTAACGTAGATAAGCCCCAAGCCTTGGTTATGACTCTTAATGAGACCCAGGCTTCTCATAAAGACAGACTTAAAGCCTTTATCTGAAGAAATGCTTAATAAGATAGAGGTCTTATCACACTATGGGTGTGTGTGTGTGTGTGTGTGTGTGTGTGTGTCAACTCATACTGTGTTCATATACTGTTGTTTACTCCCTGTGTATGCATATCCTATATTGTCGACATAGTTTATCCTAATATACCTACTACTGTACATAACACCCTCATTTGCTCCAGAGGTGCTGCACCACTACGGCTGACCCTGTGAAACAACACATTTCCCTGCACCGATCCAGTGTACATGACAATAAAACAAACAAAAAAACAATTTTACAAATTGTACACATCACACACAGTATTTATATTCTCACTCTCATATATATCGGCTTGGATTGACATTTCTTGATGAACAAAAACGAATGAAAATGTATTTCTATTGTATTTGCGAGACATTCTACTGCACTGCTGGAACGAGTAACACAAGCATTTCACCGCCCCTGCCATAACACCTGCAAATCTGTGTACGTCACCAGCAAACTTTGACTCGATGAGTTTTGTGTGGGTGCGGGCGTGCGTGGACATGTCCACTAAGAAGGTCTGTGACACGCTTCCACAATAGGCAAGGGTCATTCACTACAGCCCTAGCTGTGACAGACAGATCAATGCCACAAATGAAGAAATTGAGCAAACAGAATGACATCCTTGATTTACCTTTATGTCTCCCTCTCCTCCGATATAGATTTTTTTCCCTCCAGTGAATAAGAAATAGTTCCAAATATGTGTTTATGGCTGAAAGAAGGAAGGTACGTTATCTCCACTGAACAAAAATATCAACGCAACAATGTCAAAGATTATAGATACCTTCTGATACCTTGTCGTCAGTGCTTAGACTTAATTCCCTGCCACCTCCCCTTAGACAGATTGAGGTGTTCAGCATCCTAGAAGCTCCTAGAAGTTACAGTCCTTGTAGTTATTCCAACCTCCTCTCCCTGTTTGTCACTTCCATAGCCAAGGATAAAGGAACCAGCGACGATGCACAGTTGGATATCGAGGGAAGGGAGAGGAGGGAGAGAGGGAAAGGAGAGGAGGGAGAGTGGGAAAGGAGAAGAGGGAGAGTGGGGAATGAGAGGAGGGAGAGTGGGAAAGGAGAGGAGGGAGAGTGGGAAAGGAGAGGAGGGAGAGTGGGAAAGGAGAGGAGTGAGAGTGGGAAAGGAGAGGAGGGAGAGAGGGAAAGGAGAGGAGGGAGAGAGGGAAAGGAGAGGAGGGAGAGTGGGGAAGGAGAGGAGGGAGAGTGGGAAAGGAGAGGAGGGAGAGTGGTAAAGGAGAGGAGGGAGAGAGGGAAAGGAGAGGAGGGAGAGTGGGGAAGGAGAGGAGGGAGAGTGGGAAAGGAGAGGAGGGAGAGTGGGAAAGGAGAGGAGGGAGAGTGGGAAAGGAGAGGAGGGAGAGTGGGAAAGGAGTGAAATATAGAGGCGGAGGAACAATAGAGGAGAAAAATGAAAAATAAAGTGGGAAATGTGATCCCTGGAGAGCAAAGAAAACACGGTCCTGAAAATACTTGGTAGATGCACACACACACATCCTCGTTCAGAGGCATTCTCTAAATACATAGGCAATGTTTTGTATAGTGAGCAGCATTTTTACACCATAGACAAGGAGTGGCAGCAATGCCCTTGACTGTGACAAACACTTCACACACCTTCACGCACGTCTCTCACACACACACATGTACGTCTCTCACACACACACACACACACACACACACACACACACACACACACACACACACACACACACACACACACACACACACACACACACACACACACACACACACACACACACACACACACACACACACACACACACACACACCATTGATGGCCTTGACTACCTCCTTCCTGCCTGTTTGGCAATTGTGCCAGTCTGGCTGTCTTCACTGCTGAGTACAAAAGGGAGAGGAGATGCAGTGTGTATGTTCACCACTAGAGGCCAGTAGAGGCTGCGTGTGTACTGCTCATCCCTCAATGTCAGTGGGCCAAGTGATTTGACTGGGAAGGTGATTTCCCTCTCCCATAAAGACTAGGAATGTGCATATTTCCCTTTCAAAATGATTTGATCCGTATCTAGATACATGGGCTCCGATACGACACAGGAACAATTTGTTTTTGTTTGAAATGTATGTGTATACCTGCTCGTCGAAAATCGAATTCCAAATAATATGGAGTTGGTCCTCCCTTTGCTGCTATAACAGCCTCCACTCTTCAGGGAAGGCTTTCCACTAGATGTTGGGACATTGCTTGCTTCCATTCAGCCACAAGAGCATTAGTGAGGTTGGGCATTGATATTAGGCCTGGCTCGCAGTTGGAGTTCCAATTCATCCAAAAGGCGTTTGATGGGGTTGAGGTCAGGGCTTTGTGCAGGCCAGTTATGTTCTTCCACACCATCTTGACAAACCATTTCTGTATCGACCTAGCTTTGTGCACAGGAGCATTGTCATGCTGAAACAGGAAAGGGCCTTCCCCAAACTGTTGCCACAAATTTGGAAGCACAGAATCATCATAGAATGTTGTAGCGTTAAGATTTCCCTTCACTGGAACTAAGGGGCCTAGCCTGAACCATGAAAAACAGCCCCAGACCATTATTCCTCCTCCACCAAACTTTACAGTTGGCACTATGCATTGGGGCAGGTAGCGTTCTCCTGGCATCCGCCAAACCTAGATTTGTCCGTTGGACTGCCAGATGGTGAAGCGTGATTCTTCACTCCAGAGAACACGTTTCCACTGCTCCAGAGTCCAGTGGCGGCGAGCTTTGCACCACTTCGTTTGGCATTGTGCATGTTGATCTTAGACTTGTGTGCGTCAGCTTGGGCATGGAAACCCATTTCATGAAGTTACCGACGAACAGTTCTTGTGCTGACATTGCTTCCAGAGGCAGTTTGGATCTCTGAAGTGAGCGTTGCAAACAAGGAAAGACAACTTTTATGTGCTACGCACTTCAACACTCGGCGGTCCTGTTCTGTGAGCTTGTGTGGCCTACCACTTCGCAAGAGAGCCGTTGTTGCTCCTATGTGTTTCTACTTCACAGTAACAGCACTTACAGTTGACCAGGGAAGTTCTAGCAGGGCAGAAATGTTTTGAACTGACTAGTTGGAAAGGTGGCATCCTATGACGGTGCCAAGTTGAAAGTCACTGAGCTCTTCAGTAGGGCCATTCTACTGCCAATTTTTGTCTATGGTGATTGCATGGCTGCGTGCTCGATTTTATACACCTGTCAGCAATTAATTTGAAGGGGTGTTCACATACTTTTGTATATATATTGCATTACACTGGATTAATATACAGTTGCAAGACAAAGTGTGTGAACCCTGTGGAATTACCTGGATTTCTGCATTGATTACTCATAAAACTGTGGTCTGATCTTCATCTAAGATCACAACAATAGACAAACACAATCCAACTAAACGAATAAAACATAAACAGTTGTGTTTTTCACACGTCTATTGAAGACACTGAGTAATCATTAACAGCGCAGGCTGGGAAAAGTAAGTGAACCTCTGCGATAACGACTTCACCAAAAGCTATTTGGAGTCGCTACTCTACCTGGGAGTGGGCGTCCTGCAAAGATCACCCCAAGAACACAAAGGGCAATCCTGGAAGAGGTGAGAAAGGAACCCAAGGCTAAAAGCAAAAGACCTGCAGAAAACTCTACAAACAACGAAAGTCTGTGTTCATGTGTCCACTATCGGGGAAAAAACACTGATCAACAATGGCGTTCATGGAAGGACACCGCGAAGGAAACAGCTGTTGTCTAAAAAAAAACATTGCGGCACGTCTCAGGTTTTTCCCAAGACCACCTGGATGTTCCACAACGCTTCTGGGAAAATGTGTTGTGGACAGATGAGACAAAAGTTGAATTTTTTGGGAGAAATGCACAACGCTATGTGTGGAGGAAAAAGGGCACTGCACACCAACACCAAAACCTCATCCCAACTGTGAAGCATGGTGGAGGGGGCATCTTGGTTTGGGCCTGCTTTGCTGACTCAGGGCCTGTAGGTCTTGTAATCATTGAGGGAACAATGAGTTCAAAAGTGTATCAAGACATTTTATAGGAGAATGTCAGGGCAGCAGTCCGTGACCTCAAGCTTAAGAGAGGTTGGGTGATGCAACAAGTGCGACAATGACCCAAAGTACACAAGTAAATCAACTAATGAATGGCTTAAAAGGAAGAAGATTCGTGCTTTGGAATGGCCAAGTCAGAGTCCGGACCTTAACCCAGTTGAGATGCTGTGGCATGACCTGAAGAGGGCTGTGCAATCAAGACAACCCAGAAACATTGATGAACTGAAACAAAATTCCTCCTCGCCATTGCACAAGTCTTATAAGGAGCTACAGGAAACGTTTGGTGGAGGTTGTTGCTTCTAAAGGAGAATCTACAAGTTTCTAAATTCAAGGGTTCACTTACTTTTTCCAGCCTCCACTGTGAATGATTACTCAGTGTCTTCAATAAAAATGTGAAAAGTGCAACTGTTTGTGTGTTATTAGTTTAGTCAGGTTGTGTTTGTCTATTATTTATTTATATATTTGTAATAATGACAATTACAGCAACACTGAATGAACACTTTTAGTTTAACTTAATATAATACACCAATAAAATCAATCTAGCCTCAAATAAATAATGAAACATGTTCAATTTGGTTTAAATAATGCAAAAACAAAGTGTTGGAGAAGAAAGTAAAAGTGCAATATGTGCCATGTAAGAAAGCGAACATTTAGGTTCCTTGGTCAGAACATAAGAACATATGAAAGCTGGTGGTTCCTTTTAACATGAGTCTTCAATAAGAAGTTTTAGGTTGTAGTTATTATAGGAATTATAGGATTATTTCTCTCTATACCATTTGTATTTCATATACCTTTGACTATTGGATGTTCTTATAGGCACTTTAGTATTGCCAGTGTAACAGAATAGCTTCCGTCCCTCTCCTCGCCCCTATCTGGGCTCGAACCAGGAACACATCGATAACAGCTACCCTCGAAGCATCGTTACCCATCGCTCCACAAAAGCAGTCGCCCCTTGCAGCTCAAGGGGAACAACTACTTCAAGGTCTCAGAGCAAGTGAAGTCACCGATTGAAACGCTATTAGCGCGCACCCCGCTAACTAGCTCGGGAGTTGATAGACTTGAAGGCATAAACAGCTCAATGCTTTAAGCACAGCGAAGAGCTGCTGGCAAATGCATGAAAGTGCTGTTTGAATGAATGCTTACGAGCCTGCTGCGCCCTACCACTGCTCAGTCAGACTGCTCTATCAAATCATAGACTTAATTATAACATAATAACACGCAGAAATACGAGCCTTTAGGTCATTAATATGTTCAAATCCGGAAACTATCATTTTGAAAACAAAACGTTTATTCTTTCAGTGAAATACGGAACCGTTCCGTATTTTATCTAACGGGTGGCATCCATAAGTCTAAATATTTCTGTTACATTGCACAACCTTCAATGTTATGTCATAATTACGTAACATTCTGGCAAATTTGTTTGCAACAAGCATGCAATGAACGCAAGAGAAGTGACACAATTTCCATAGTTTAATATTGCCTGCTAACCTGGATTTCTTTTAACTAAATATGCAGGTTTAATCAAATATACTTCTGTTTATTGATTTTAAGAAAGGCATTGATGTTTATGGTTAGGTACATTCGTGCAACAATTGTGCTTTATTCACAAATGCGCTTTTGTTAAATCATCCCCCGTTGGCGAACTTGGCTGTTTTTGTTAGGAAGAAATAGCCTTCACACAGTTCACAACGAGTCAGGCGGCCCAAACTGCTGCATATACCCTGACTCTGTTGCACAGAACGCAAGAGAAGTGACACAATTTCCCTAGTTAAAAGAAATTCATGTTAGCAGACAATATGAAATAAATAGACAGGTTTAAAAATATATACTTGTGTATTGATTTTAAGAAAGGCATTGATGTTTATGGTTAGGTACACATTGGTGCAACGACAGTGCTTTTTTCGCGAATGCGCTTGTTAAAACTAGTTAGGGATAGGTGGGACGCAAATGTCTCAACTGGCCAATAGCCAGGGAAAATGCAGAGCGCCAGATTCAAATAAAATACTATAAAATTCAAACTTTCATTAAATCACACATGTAAGATACTCAATTAAAGCTACACCCGTTGTGAATCCAGCCAACATGTCAGATTTTAAAAATGCTTTTCGGCGAAAGCATAAGAAGCTATTATCTGAAAGCATGCACCATCTGCACCAGCAGTAAACAAAGGAGTTCACATATTTCAACCCTGCAGGCGCTACACAAAACACTGAAATAAAATATAAAACATGCATTACCTTTGACGAAATTCTTTTGTTGGCACTCCAATATGTCCCATAAACATCACAATTGGTCCTTTTGTTCGATTAATTCCGTCCATATATATCCAAAATGTCCATTTATAAAGCATGTTTGATCAAGAAAAAAACATCTTACAAAAAACGCAACGTCACTACGAAATATTTCAAAAGTTGCCTATAAACTTTGCCAAAATATTTCAAACTACTTTTGTAATACAACTTTAGGTATTTTTAAACGTTAATAAACGATCAAATTGTAGACGGGGTAATCTGTGTTCAATACAGGAATTAAAACAAACCAGCGCCACTTTTCACGTCTTGCGCAACTCACAAAAGTGTACCCAGTTCCTAGTTGGCCTACTTCTTCATTGCACAAAGGAATAACCTCAACCAAATTCCAAAGACTGGTGACATCCAGTGGAAGCGGTAGGAACTGAAAACAGGTTCCTAAGAAATATCCCTGGGCAATGACAGGGAACAGAGAGAGGGAAAAAAATGAAATTCTGAACAGTTGTTCCTCTGGGTTTTGCCTTCTACATAAGTTCTGTTATACTCACAGACATGATTCAAACAGTTTTAGAAACTTCAGAGTGTTTTCTATCAAAATCTATGAACAATATGCATATCTTATATTCTTGGCATGAGTAACAGGAAGTTTAAATTGGGCACGCTATTTATCAAAAAGTGAAAATTTTGCCCCCTAGCCCCAAGAGCACCCGTTTGGCGAAGTAGGCTATGATTCAATGATAAATTAACAGGCACCGCATCGATTATATGCAACGCAGGACAAGCTAGATAAACTCGTGATATCATCAACCATGTGTAGTTAACTAGTGATTATGTTAAGATTGATTGTTTTTTATAAGATATGTTTAATGCTAGCTAGCACCTTACCTTAGCTCCTTGCTGCACTCGCGTAACAGGTAGTCAGCCTGCCACGCAGTCTCCTCGTGCAGTGCAATGTAATCGGCCATGATCGGTGTCCAAAAATGCCGATTACCGATTGTAATGAAGACTTGAAATCGGCCCTAATTAATCGGCCATTCCGATTATATCGGCCATTACGGCCATTCCGATTAATTGGTCGACCTCAACCATCAATGCAGAAATCCAGGAAATCCAGGTAATTCCAAAGGGTTCACAAACTTTTTCTTGCAACTCTATATTAATCCTAGAAAACTGAAGGAGAAAGGGCGCAAAAGAGTCGGAGACAAACAGAGAGAGAGAGAGAGAGAGAGAGAGAGAGAGAGAGAGAGAGAGAGAGAGAGAAAGACAATTATTAGAATGGAAGCCCCACAGCAATCAGAACCCTCTAGAGATGATAATCTAATTCCCTCCTTATCACCCTGTTTGTTTCTGGCCAGAGACTGTGATAGGATTCACCCAGGAGAGGATAGAGAGAGCAGAGAGAGGCCAGGGCCAGACCCCATGCAGCCATGGAGAACTGTGTCAACCCAGAGCAGCCATGGAGAATTGTGTCATCTCTGGACCAAACATAAATGTTCTCCTCCCAACTCTCTTGCCTCTGCTCTCCTAGGAGAGGAGAGTAAGACGGGGGAGAGAGGAACAGGGAGAAAAAAATGGATGAGAGTGAGGGAAGCATGGTGGTTCCCAGGCAATGATTCTGTGTAATTAGGCTGTAGTGAAGGGAACCATGGTTGGCCAAGGTAGATGAACTACTGTATTCTGGTACAGTCTCATAGGGATTGGGCCACCACAGAGCATCCTCTGACAGGACTGGATAGAGAGGTCTTGCTTTTTGGAGACTCGACGAACACACATAGACACATGTATACTATAAACACAGCCTGTGTGTAGTGATCCATGGCCTATAGTCACAGCGGTGGCATGGCTGTCTCTCTCTGTTAGACTGAGCTAACACACACAGAGAGAGAGAGAAAGAGAAACTGGGTCACACAGGAAAACGTGATGAGCTGCCTTAATAAACCACAGTATCAGTAAGCTACATGTAATAACACAGGGATGACTTGTGGCCAGTGTGTTATTAAATTGTTTCTGTTCTTTAAAAACATTTTTTTTTTTAAGTCGCTCCAAGTCAGGTTTTGGTACGGACACGTTGCCAAGCACTTGCTCAAACTCAAACACAACACACACACACTTGCGCCCCCCCCCCCATCCCCCACCCCCCACCGCCCAGCCTTACATGGCATTCAAACGATCGCTCTCTCCGCGGAGGCATTTCTGCAGGGTTGCTAAGCAGACCAATAACTCGCAAACAAACCAAAACATCCACCCTGCTGGTCCTGATAGTCAGTTTGCCTGCTAGCCTGCCTGGACACTGGCAAAGTCCATGCTAAGACACTTTTACATTCAAGTGCATGCATTCAAGGAATCACATCACTTCCCTGAAGGGGTAACACATCAATGCAGAACCACCCAGCTACAGTAAAAACAGCAGCGCAAACAATAGAATAGAGAGAGTGAGAGAAAGAGGTGTGGATAAAGGGAGTGAGAGCGAGAGATGGCGATCCACCGATAGAGAGAAAGAGGGGAAAGACAGAGTGCCGGAGACAGAGGGACAGAGGAAATAGAGCGACAGAAGACGAGAACGATGGAGCAGTGTGTTTCTCTCTAACCTGCGTGTCAATTCCACCGTCTGTCGCTGGAGCACTCTTGGTTTTGGGGGCTCCCCAGACTCCCTGGTTGTGTCCCGAGCCCCCCTGGGGGTCCACTGTGGGAATGTGTCTGTAGGAGGGCTTGAGGGGCATGGGCAGAGGTAGGGGCAGGGTGAGGGGGCGCGAGGGCACCTGTGGAATGGGCAGAGCGCTGTGCACCGGCTTGGGTTTGGGCAGTCCCGACTTCATCTTAGAGGCCAGCAGAATGGCGGGCATCTTCCTCTGGGGTACCGAATAGTTTCAGACACACACACACACACACACACACACACACACACACACACACACACACACACACACACACACACACACACACACACACACACACACACACACACACACACACACACACACACACACACACACACAGTACTGTCCGACCACACTCAAGCAGTTAAGCCGACGCTGTCCTCCCAGTAAACAAACAGTCTTACCAGCTGGAATACGAGAGTGGGTTAATAAGACACAGTCGATGTGTCGGGAAGTGTACGTGTGGTCTTCCTGAATCCTGACGCTCCAGGTCCAGCTCTCTCCCTAAGATCCCACCTGTTCCCTGGCTGCAATCCCTGCTCCGGTCTATTAGGAATACCGGTATTCCCAGCTTCTTACCGGTATTCCCAGTCTCTTACCGGTATTCCCAGTCTCTTACCGGGAATTCCCTGTACTCTGATGCAGGAGTTGGCAGTGTTCCATTTGCCCAGATGCAGTGAGTATTCGTCGAGGGAGTCTCTTCCTGGTGAGCTGAGTTAATTATCTTCTCTGGATGAGAGATGGACAAACACCTTGCTCCCTCGAGGAAATAAGGAGGAAGAAGGGAATGAGGAAAATGAGGAAAAAACGAGAGAACAGCAACAGAGGACCACTCGCTTCGGCGACCGCTCTGCCTGTGACTGCACTGCACTGACTGCCCTCTCTCTATTCCTCCTCCTCCAACTCCCTCAATCCCTCCCTCCCCAGTATTAGCCCTGTAGCAGGTGTGGCTTAGGGGTAGTGGAGGACGGACATGTTTGGATGACAGCCTTAGGCGTGCTCTCTCCCTCTCCTTCCTTTCTCACTGTCCCTTCCTCCTCCCTCCCTCATTCCAGTTTGGTAGGGTTGGATGAGAGGACTAGAGGGAGAGTTGTAGCCACTGTAGAGACAGGCAATGTATTCCGTAAAGTCATACACACTGTGCAGACTAAGACCAACTGCTGAGATACACATTATCACACAAAAAGTTGGTGTGTGTGTGTGTGTGTGCAAATAGCTCTGAGTGTTTGTGTGTGTGTGTGTGTGTGTGTGTGTGTGTGTGTGTGTGCGTGTGTGCGTGAGCGTGTGTGCATGTGTGTGTGTGTGTGTGTGTGTGAGCGTGTGTGCGTGAGCGTGTGTGCATGTGTGTGTGTGTGTGTGTGTGTGAGCGTGTGTGTGCGTGTCTTTAAAAAAATATATATACTTATTTTTTATTGTAGGAACACAAAGAAAGTACAAATAAAGTCAAATAAAAGAACAACAAAAAAAGATCTGGCAGTTACAGTGCACTTCATACCTTCATCATCATATCATCATATTCGTTACATTGACATCTTTGAATTCGACCTTTTCCAAGTACGAAACCCATTTTTCCCAGTATTCTTGACCTCTCTCCTGCTGAGTTCTTAAAGCAAAGGTCATGTGGTGTATTTCTTCTACAATGTCTATCCATTGTGTCACTGTGGGAGGGTCTTTTTGTAACCATTTCCTAGTGATAGCCTTTTTACTGGCTGCCAGTAGGACCTTCAAGAGGTACTTTTCTCTATTGTGTAAGTTATCAGGTATTTCACCCATGTACAAAGAAATGAATGTTTGTTCTATGTCAAATCCCATTATTTTTCCAATGTTAGATCTTATTTCTCCCCAGTAAGTTTCGATTGCGGGGCAAGTCCAAAAGATATGAGAGTGGTCCGCCCTCAATAGACCGCATTCTCTCCAACAAGGGTGTAGTGAGCCAGTCTGTTTTGATTTCAGTTTAGGTGTTATGAAGAAACGTATAACATTCTTCCAACAGAATTCTCTCCATGACCTTGAGTTGGTGGAGCTTTGTTGAGTCTCTAATATGTAAGTAACCATGTTTCATCAGTTATTTCAATGTTGAGTTCCTCCTCCCATTTCTTTTTAATATAGTTTGTAGAATGTTTCTTTGAGGATTGAATACCCAAGTAGAGATTTGAAATAGTTTTATTTTGTTACTCCCCAAGTTGTATGCGTTAGTGAATGCTTGGATTCATTTTGGAGCTGCTCGAGGGTCAGTCACTTTTATCTCCCTTAAGAAATAGTGTCGAACTTGTAGGTATCTGTAAAAATCTTGTTTATCCAAGCCATGGTTTTTTTACTTAGGTCCTGGAAGTTATCTAGGTTCCACCTGCTGTCCTGAGTTGCAGGGATGAAGCTGGGGTCGTATGCGGGCCAACTCAGCAGTTTGATCTCTCTGTCTAAATTATTTTGCTTAACTACCCTAAACCATGTCTTCAAAGAGCTGTACATAGTCTATCGGTAAATAGCCCACCCAATTTACCTACCTCATCCCCATACTGTTTTTATTTATTTACTTTTCTGCTCTTTTGCACACCAGTATATCTTCCTGCACATGACCATCTGATCATTTATCACTCCAGTGTTAATCTGCTAAATTGTAATTATTCGCCTACCTCCTCATGCCTTTTGCACACAATGTATATAGACTCTCTTTTTTTCTTTTTTTCTACTGTGTTATTGACTTGTTTATTGTTTACTCCATGTGTAACTCTGTGTTGTCTGTTCACACTGCTATGCTTTATCTTGGCCAGGTCGCAGTTGCAAATGAGAACTTGTTCTCAACTAGCCTACCTGGTTAAATAAAGATGAAATAAATAAAACATTTAAAAAAGAGAAATGAATCCACTGATTTTGTCTATTGTACTGTACTAGGGCTTGGGTCTTTAAGCACATACCCTAAATATGTTCCAAATGTTTGTAAAACATCCGTCAATCTAGGTACACTTGAGCCTGGGTCTTTAAGGAATAACAGAACGTCATCAGCATACATGCATACAGTGCCTTGCGAAAGTATTCGGCCCCCTTGAACTTTGCGACCTTTTGCCACATTTCAGGCTTCAAACATAAAGATATAAAACTGTATTTTTTTGTGAAGAATCAACAACAAGTGGGACACAATCATAAAGTGGAACGACATTTATTGGATATTTCAAACTTTTTTAACAAATCAAAAACTGAAAAATTGGGCGTGCAAAATTATTCAGCCCCTTTACTTTCAGTGCAGCAAACTCTCTCCAGAAGTTCAGTGAGGATCTCTGAATGATCCAATGTTGACCTAAATGACTAATGATGATAAATACAATCCACCTGTGTGTAATCAAGTCTCTGTATAAATGCACCTGCACTGTGATAGTCTCAGAGGTCCGTTAAAAGCGCAGAGAGCATCATGAAGAACAAGGAACACACCAGGCAGGTCCGAGATACTGTTGTGAAGAAGTTTAAAGCCAGATTTGGATACAAAAAGATTTCCCAAGCTTTAAACATCCCAAGGAGAACTGTGCAAGCAATAATATTGAAATGGAAGGAGTATCAGACCACTGCAAATCTACCAAGACCTGGCCGTCCCTCTAAACGTTCAGCTCATACAAGGAGAAGACTGATCAGAGATGCAGCCAAGAGGCCCATGATCACTCTGGATGAACTGCAGAGATCTACAGCTGTGGTGGGAGACTCTGTCCATAGGACAACAATCAGTCGTATATTGCACAAATCTGTCCTTTATGGAAGAGTGGCAAGAAAGCCATTTCTTAAAGATATCCATAAAAAGTGTCGTTTAAAGTTTGCCACAAGCCACCTGGGAGACACACCAAACATGTGGAAGAAGGTGCTCTGGTCAGATGAAACCAAAATTGAACTTTTTGGCAACAATGCAAAACGTTATGTTTGGCGTAAAAGCAACACAGCTGAACACACCATCCCCACTGTCAAACATGGTGGTGGCAGCATCATGGTTTGGGCCTGCTTTTCTTCAGCAGGGACAGGGAAGATGATTAAAATTGATGGGAAGATGGATGGAGCCAAATGCAGGACCATTCTGGAAGAAAACCTGATGGAGTCTGCAAAAGACCTGAGACTGGGACGGAGATTTGTCTTCCAACAAGACAATGATCCAAAACATAAAGCAAAATCTACAATGGAATGGTTCAAAAATAAACATATCCAGGTGTTAGAATGGCCAAGTCAAAGTCCAGACCTGAATCCAATCGAGAATCTGTGGAAAGAACGGAAAACTGCTGTTCACAAATGCTCTCCATCCAACCTCACTGAGCTCAAGCTGTTTTGCAAGGAGGAATGGGGAAAAAATGTCAGTCTCTCGATGTGCAAAACTGATAGAGACATACCCCAAGCGATTTACAGCTGTAATCGCAGCAAAAGGTGGCGCTACAAAGTATTAACTTAAGGGGGCTGAATAATTTTGCACGCCCAATTTTTCAGTTTTTGATTTGTTAAAAAAGTTTGAAATATCCAATAAATGTCGTTCCACTTCATGATTGTGTCCCACTTGTTGTTGATTCTTCACAAAAAAATACAGTTTTATATCTTTATGTTTGAAGTCTGAAATGTGGCAAAAGGTCGCAAAGTTCAAGGGGGCCGAATACTTTCGCAAGGCACTGTATATTATGTTCACTGCCTCTTATTGTTATTCCCTCTAATGTTGGGTCCTGTCTTATTGCCTGTGCTAATGGTTTGAGGTACAAGGAGAAGAGCATGGGTGAAAGATTACAGCCTTGTCTTGCCCCTCGCTCTAATTTTATCGTTCGTGTCAAATGTCAATTTATCTTTATTCTAGCAGTCAGACATGAATACAGTGTTTTGATGCACTGTATCACTTCTTTGTTGAAACCAAATCTTTCCATAACTTGGAATAGGTAATCCCATCCCACTGAATCAAATGATTTATCTGCATCTAGCCTGATTGATATTGCACTTGTCTTATTCTGAGTAAAGTGGTCCATGACATGTAGTGTTCTCCTTATATTGTCCTGTGTCTGCCTATTTTGTATGAAACCAGTTTGATCTCCGTCAATCAATTCTGGGATTATGTTCTCCATTCTTTTGACTATTATTGATGCATATAGTTTATAATCTGTGTTAATAATTGCGATAGGTCTATATGAACTGCATTCTTTCTTATCTTTACCCTCTTTTGGGATTACTGATATGATGGCCTCTCTCCATGACGGTGGGAGACCCCCCTCCCTCAGAGTCCAGTTAAAACAGGCCTTAAGTAGAGGTGCTAGTTGTTCTCTGAAGGTCTTGAACCATTCTGAAGGGAAGCCATCAGGGCCTGGAGACTTGTTTACTTTTGTTGAGATATTGCTTTATTAATTTCTTCGGTGGATATTTCTAAACTTAGTCAATCATTTTGCTCTGTCCCAATTGAGGGGAGATCAAGTGAGTTCAAAAAGTGCTCTATTGTCTGTGCATCTGCCTTCTCTGGTTGCTTGTACAGATTTGTGTAATATGATTCAAAAGCATTCTGTATCTCATCTAATTTGCATGTGATCTTTTTTGTTTTGGGGTCTTTTATTTTGAAAATGGTATTCTGTGCTTGTTGTTTCCTGAGTCTCCATGCTAGTAATTGGGTTGCCTTTGAGCCTGCTTCATAATATCGTTGTTTCAGGAACCTGAGCTTTTCCTCTACTTCTTCTCTATAAATCTGGTCAATTTCCTGTTTTACCTTTTGAATCTCTCGTGATATAAGAGGGTCTTTGTGTTGACTGTGAGACCGTTCTAAGTTTCTTAGGTTTCCTGTAATTTCAGCAGTTTCTGTGCTTTAATCTTTTTCTTGAGAGATGATGCGGCTATGATCTTCCCTCTAATAGCCGCCTTAGCTGCATCCCACAATATAGCGGGAGATACTTCCCCATTATCATTATTCTCCAGATAGATGTTCAATTCTGTCTTTATTGATTCCTTGAATGCTGGATCATTCAGCATGTTTGTATTAAGTCTCCATATAGTATTTCTTGGTTTGCTATCAAGGTGTAGAGTTAGGTAAACTCCATTGTGATCTGATAAGTCGCTCTGCCCGATCCTACAATCCTTAAGCCTGTGTCTATCTGCACTGTACATAAGAAAGTAGTCTAACCTGGAGTATTCAGTGTGGCGGGCTGAGTAAAAAGTATATTCCTCTTTGGTCTTGTGGGTGTCAACGCCACACACCGAGCAGTCCTAGATCCTGCAGTATCCTATTGATCTTTTTGGCAACTAGGCTCATTTTCCTATTTTGATTTGTGCTGTCCAATTTTGAGTTTAGAATTGTGTTAAAGTCCCCTCCACAGATAAGAGTGCCAGTGGTTTCTGTGGCAATTCAATCAAACGCCTTCCCGTAGAAGACCATGTCACTCCCCGGGGTTGCGTGTACATTAAATAATGTAACTTCCTTGTTATCCAGTTTACATTTAACAAGTATAAATCTACCCTCCTTGTCTGTTATTTCTGACATAAACTCAAAACGAACTGAATTTGGGATCAAGGTTGCAACTCCCCTTCTACCCATTTTGTAAGAAGAAAAAAAAGTGTTCCTATATCCCATTTTCTTGAGTTTCTCGTGTTCAGGTGTGGATAAGTGAGTTTCCTGCCAGAATAGTATGTCAACTCTCTCCCGTTTCATCTCTGCTATTACCTTACTACTCTTGATGTCACTCCCCAGTCCGTTTACATTGAGACTGATGACCTTAAATTCCCCATGATGCATCGATATAAACAAAAAACCCTGTGCACCATATCTGCCTGCTTATCATGAACCTAAAAATTAACGAAAAATCAAGAACGATAATAAAGTAAACCAAAGTGGAAAAATACTTTGGTATTTGGACTCCCATGTCAGAGGACTGTCTCTTGCCTCTGGGGTATGAGGGGATGAGCCTGTCCGCAGGATGGGCCCCTCGCTCAGATATGAACATGCGTGACGTAGTCACAAACAAGACCTGGTGGAACCGAAAATAATAAGGGCGCCTATTTCGTCACTTATACACATCGGTTAATTACAAGTGAAAACTCTATCGGTCATATCATGAATCCTCACCTTGATGTGCCCTTCTGTCGCCCCGTTGTCAATGTGTCATTAATCCTTATATTAATTAATATTAATATATTTATTAATCCTCATATTCTTGACAGTTTTTGAAAGAAAACACTCTGAAGTTTCAGAATCTGCAAAGATATTGTCTGTAAGTGCCCCAGAACTCATTCTACAGGCGAAACCAAGATGATGCGTCAACCAGGAAAAAAGCAGAATCTCTGAAGCTCTGTTTTCCATTGTCTCCTTATATGGCTGTGATTGCGCAAGGAATGAGCCTACACTTTCTGTTGTTCCCCCAAGGTGTTAGCAGCATTGTGACGTATTTGTAGGCATATCATTGGAAGATTGACCATAAGAGACTACATTTTCCAAGTGTCCGCCTGGTGTCCTGCGTGGAATTCGGTGCGCAAACGCCAGCTGCTTGTACTTTTCCATTTGATTGAGGGGAGAAACCATGCTTCCACGAACGATATATCATTGAAGAGATATGTGAAAAACACCTTGAGGATTGATTATAAACAACGTTTGCCATGTTTTCAGTCGATATTATGGAGTTAATTTGGAAAAAAGTTCGCATTTTGAGGACTGAATTTTCGGGTTTTTTTTGGTAGCCAAATGTGATGTGCAAAACGGAGCTATTTCTAATACACAAAGAATCTTTTTGGGAAAAACTGAGCATCTGCTATCTAACTGAGAGTCTCCTCATTGAAAACATCCGAAGTTCTTCAAAGGTAAATGATTTTATTTGAAGGCTTTTATGTTTTTGTTGAAATCTTGCGTGCTGGATGCTAACGCTAATGCTAACGCTAATGCTAACGCTAAATGCTACGCTAGCTAGCCACTTTTACACAAATTATTGTTTTCCTATGGTTGAGAAGCATATTTTGAAAATCTGAGATGACAGTGTTGTTTACAAAAGGCTAAGCTTGAGAGATGGCATATTTATTTCATTTCATTTGCGATTTTCATGAATAGTTAACGTTGTGTTATGGTAATGAGCTTTGGTCTGTAAATAGAATCCCGGATCCGGGTTTGGTAGACGCAACAGGTTAACAGCTCGCGGTAACTATTCATTCTGTTAAATCTGATTCCGTGTCTTACATCTTCCTGTTGGAAATGCCCGAGTCTCTCTCGGATGTGAACGTCCTCTCGCCGAGATGGTTTCCCTCTTTCTCCATGACCCTGCTTGTCGACAACGATCCATGAGGAGAGCTTGCTCGAGTCTTTACGCTGGCGATGTCGCCTTTCTCCTGGCGGTATACTCCACTGGGAAGCCCCTTGACTTCAGGTCCTCAGCCGCCTCGTCTGCACGCTCGTGTGTAACCGGGCCATTTTCCAGAAATACCCGCATTTTTGCCGGGTATGGTGTTTGGAAGGTGAACACCCTTCTCTTTAAGTGCTTTGTTAATGTATTCTTTCCTTCTTTTCAGTATCTCACCGGCGTGGTCATGATCAAAGAACACTCGTTTGGCTTTGGAAGTTAACAGGCTTTTTCCAGGTTGCATGTAAGACTTTCTCTTTGACTGAGAATTTTCAGAACCGTACTACTATGGATCTTGGTGGGGCGCCGCCGGGGGGGTTTGAGGCCAGAGCTCGGTGTGCTCTCTCGATTCCCAGGTCAGTGTCGTCTTCAAGTATGCCCTTGAATAGACCTACCACGAAGTTGGGCATAGAGTCTTTTTCTGCGCCCTCTACTACGTTGTAAAGTCTAATGTTGTTTCGACGTGAGAAACCTTTTAGTTCTGTCACTTTTGCCTGTAGTGCGTGTTGGCTTTTCAGTGACTGTTCAAGTATTTCCTTGTCTGCGGAGATCCATGTGTCCGTTTCCCCAATGCGCTGTTCTGAGTCCCCCATTCTTGTAGATATGCTGTGAAGTTCTCATTTGTTTTCTTCCAGTCTCTGGTTAATGTCTTGAACTCATTTAGTTATTTTCCTACATCTTCTCGGTGTTCCTCTCGTAAGCCTGTGAGCGACCTCGCGCAATTCCTCCTTCATCACCTCACGAAATGAGGGTTCTTTTGCTGCTGCTATCTTATTTGCGCTAGCATTAGCCATTTCGGGTTCATCGACGATTAGATCTTCTGCTGTCTTGTTACGGGCTGTTGTTGTAGCTCCGCGACCTTCTCCTATTTTCCCCTTTTCCATAAGTTATCATAATGCTCGGAGTAAATACTTGAATTTAGGGGGGAAATAACCAATCGATGTGCAGTACGAAAAACTAGGCAGCCATTTCCTAAGTTGCGTCACCGGAAGCCCCTGTGTGTGCATGTCTGAGAGACAGCCGGGCTCTGGGCCACTGCCTACTCATGTGTTGAGAGCCCTGCTCCTGTTCCGCCATCACATTTTCCTCTCTCTCTCTTCCTCTTCCTCTTCTCCTTCTCTCTCTCAGTCTTTCTCTGTTCCCTTTGTATTCCAGATGACACCAACACAGTTAAAAGCAGGCTCCAACATCATGCAACATCAAACATGTAACACACAGCAAGTAACACGCAGCATGTAACACACATCATGTAGCACACAGCATTTAACACACAGCATGTAACACACAGCATGTAACACGCAGCATGTAACACGCAGCCTGTAACACGCAGCATGTAACACGCAGCATGTAACACGCAGCATGTAACACGCAGCATGTAACACGCAGCATGTAGCACACAGCATGTAACACACAGCATGCAACACTGGATGCTTTCTCAGTTCTCTGATTCTTACGGACCCGTGCCCAGTGGCAGGAGACCAGACCACGATTAGAGATAGTAAATTAGGGCCTAACAATCTTATTATATATCAGGCTACAGAGCTTATGCAAATGGTTTATTAATCTGCTCCGGAGCTGAAGTTCAACGTGAAGGGATGACAGCAACAGCAGAGCATTAAAACACACTCTCTAATCACAAGACAAAGGGAGAGAATTGGACAAGGCAACAAACACACACAGTGAAGGGGGGGGGGGGGGGGGGGACATTTGAGGGGGGGGGCATCATTGGATCCTTTCTGGAGGCCCCCAATCCCCATTCGTATGTTAATGATAATCTGATTAGCATAACTCTAAATCGTGGAAATGTTCCCTCATATCTGATTACGAGTGTCTATTTTTGGATCGGGTTCACGTGTCCAATGACAGTTGCGAGAAAAGGTTTGGGAACCCTTTGGAAGTACCTGGGTTTCTGCATTGATTGCTCATAAAATGTGGTCTGATCTTCATCTAAGCTCACAAGAGTAGACAAACACAATCAGACTGAACTAATAACACGCAAACAGTTGCACTTTTCACATTTTTTATTGAAGACACTGAGCAATCATTCACAGCGCAGGCTGGAAAAAGTGTTTGACCATTATTGTGACTTAGATGGAGATCAGATCACATTTCATCAGCAATCACTGCAGAAATCCAGGTCATTCCAAAGGGTTCCCACGCTACTTCTTCATGCAGCTGTATATTTCTATGGTCAAAGCATTGCAAAACAGGATGGAGTTGAGCATATAGCCCAGTCTGACTGAATACAGTAACGTGTCCCCCATTTGAATGTCAGTGTGTCTTTCTGTATAAATAGTGGGGCATCACTGGACAGGGCTACAGGGGTAATGGAACATACAGAGATGCTGCCTGGGTTCGACACCCACCCTTTCTATCCATTCAGGAAACAGACCAGGAACAGATCACTGTCAAATCTCTCAGAGGTCATGGAGAGAGTGAGTGTGTGTGTGTGTGTGTGTGTGTGTGTGTGTGTGCGTGTGTGTGTGTGTGTGTGTGTGTGTGTGTGTGTGTGTGTGTGTGTGTGTGTGTGTGTGCGCGTGTGTGTGTGTGTGTGACTGAAGACGGGACGCTGAACTGACAAGGACGGCCGGGCATTCGTGCAGGTGAGTTTCTGCTGTAACGTGGACTCTACGACGTGATCACGTCATCACGATATTACGGTGAACGCAGTCATTTTGGCTGACCAATACCCGTCGTCCAAAAAAGCCCAACAGAATGTTTCACTACTGTCACGCCCTGACCTTAGAGAGACGTTTTTATTCCTCTATTTGGTGAGGTCAGGGTGTGATTTGGGTGGGCATTCTATGTTTTCTATTTCTTTGTTTTTGGCCGAGTGTGGTTCCCAATCAGAGGCAGCTGTCTATCGTTGTCTCTGATTGGGAATCATACTTAGGCAGCCTTTTTCCCACCTAATGTTGTGGGTAATTATGTATTTTCTGTGTGTGTTTGTGTGCGTCACGGTTGAGTCACGTTCGGTTTCTGTTGACCTGGGTTTTTTTTTTTTGTGTGAAAGTTTCACTTTATTAAAAAATGTGGAATTACGCCTTGGCTCATCTCTGACAGGGAGTTTGAAGACAGCGAACGTGACAACAACTCCATGGTTTATCCACGATTCCTAGCACCGACATGTCACAGCCAAGCTCCGGGGAAAACTCTCAGGGGAAAATAAGAGGAGAAAAAAAAAAGTATGTCTTTATGTGATTTCAACTTTGAAGTTAGCTGGATGACAGTCCAGTACATTCTCATAACACGTCAAACCTACTGTAAAGTGTGTTATTTCAATGTAATAACTAACACTCTCGGTACAGCCACAGAGATATAATGACACCAATGTGAATATATCTACTATATATTTACCTCACTATTCATGTAGCCTACAATTGTGTGCGTAGGAAGATGAAAGGTGGGGTATTTGTTATGAGTTAAACCAGTGTGTTGGCTTACATTAAACCCTTATCCAAACATGGACTTCTCTGATGACTCGGTCAACTGAAACGTGCAAGGCATCTTCTCAAAGACACACACACACACACACACACACACACACACACACACACACACACACACACACACACACACACACACACACACACACACAGTTAACTAACAGTGACCCCCACCAGGCCTGAGCCACACAAAGAGGACAGTCCATTAGTGCCAGAGAGATGTAGGGCTCTGTCTCCGGGTGTCACAGTGAACATAGCTCACTGTCAAGACACACGACCGTATCACATCCTCACAGCTAAGAGCAGCAGTTTTCCCAAACCACTTGGCCTGAGCAGGAAAAATCCCGGATCAAAGTTATCCTGGTCAGGAAAAAATGTATTGCCCTACTCATATAACTCGTGAACAAAATGTGAGTCTAGGACAGGGATCATCAACTAGATCGAGTGGCAGGCAATTTTTCTCTGGAGCGGATGGTCGGGGGGCCAGAACATAATTACAAATCATTTGTAAATTGACTTCAAGAAGCCCAAACATATATAATATTTGACTAAAACTTAATCATTTCAAACCTTGCTTACATTTGCACACGATCAAAATGTTTGCATTTTTGGGGGGGGCTTGGGGTGCCAAATAAAACCATTTGAGGAACCGTGGTCTCCGATAACTTGAATAGGGCTGGGAGGATAACAAGCGAATAGAACATCGACTTGAGCATGGACCTTTTGAGATAATTAGGAAGAAAAATAGACGTTTGATTGTTCACTTGCACTTAAGAGGGAGATGACCTAGAAAATCAACTGAGGCCACAGAGAAAACGGGCCACACACACAAACAAACCACGCATACACGGCCGGCATAAACACAGACGACACTCCCAGCAGCACCTAAACAACACATCACATTCAATAACCACAGGTGACAAGGAGGCCGAGGACTCACCGCTGTGTGTGTGTGTGTGTGTGTGTGTGTGTGTGTGTGTGTGTGTGTGTGTGTGTGTGTGTGTGTGTGTGTGTGAAACAGCCTTTCACGTAGGAAACATAAACAACTGAATGTCTACTTGCAGAGAGAGAGAGACTGCTCCAAATGAGGTGTTAATAAAGCTGAAATAACTGATAAGTGGACTGCATTACGACTTCTAATATCCACATGCAAACACTATCCTTACAAAAGCACAGTAATTGATATTTAAAAAATGATGATGATACGGAAATGTAACATGTTTTTCATACTCACAAAATACACCATCTAGCCAGTAGCCGCAGGCCGTAAGATAGGTTAGCAATAAGCCTATGACCCTCAACCAATGTCACAATCAGTCGTTCTGTTCGTCTTCGTGAGACGAAATGACACAGAAATAAATGTGATTGAAAATGAGGGTGTGAGGTAAAAAGGGATATACAGTGTAGGGAGAGTATGAGAGAGACGGGGAGAGAGGTAGAGAGAGAGAGATAGAGAGAGACGAGAGAAAGTGGAGGAGAGAAGGCATGAGGGATAAAAAAAATACTGTATAAAAAAAAGTGCTAGAGTGGCAGCCTAACGAAGGTAAACATCCCGTTCTCTACCAGCACAGGTGCATCCTTCAAATGGTCTCATTTCCCTGCCTCAGAAAGACAGTCCCGTCACATATTATAGCAATACCACAAGGGAATACACACACTCACACACACTGAGCTAATTATAGAAACCATGCATTCGCACACTGCTGTTTACAACAGAACTGTCAAGAATATAAAAGAAGAACCCATATTTACTAAGTAGTTCGGAAGAACGGTGTACTGATGTGTGTGCATGTGAGTGTGCCTCCATGTGTGTGTAGATGTGTGTTTGTCCTCGAACCAGTACTGGTAGTCCAGGCATCAGAATAAATCAGCAGAGTGAGGTGAGACCACAACCCTGCTGGGAGGTGAGACCACAACCCTGCTGTGAGGTGAGACCACAACCTTACTGTGAGGTGAGACCACAACCCTGCTGTGAGGTGAGACCACAACCCTGCTGGGAGGTGAGACCACAACCCTGCTGTGAGGTGAGACCACAACCTTACTGTGAGGTGAGACCACAACCCTACTGTGAGGTGAGACCACAACCCTGCTGTGAGGTGAGACCACAACCCTGCTGTGAGGTGAGACCACAATCTTACTGTGAGGTGAGAACACAACCCTACTGTGAGGTGAGACCACAACCCTACTGTGAGGTGAGACCACAACCTTACTGTGAGGTGAGAACACAACCCTACTGTGAGGTGAGACCACAACCTTACTGTGAGGTGAGAACACAACCCTACTGTGAGGTGAGAACACAACCCTACTGTGAGGTGAGACCACAACCTTACTGTGAGGTGAGAACACAACCCTACTGTGAGGTGAGACCACAACCTTACTGTGAGGTGAGAACACAACCCTACTGTGAGGTGAGACCACAACCTTACTGTGAGGTGAGACCACAACCCTGCTGTGAGGTGAGACCACAACCCTGCTGTGAGGTGAGACCACAACCCTGCTGTGAGGTGAGACCACAACCCTGCTGTGAGGTGAGACCACAACCTTACTGTGAGGTGAGAACACAACCCTGCTGTGAGGTGAGACCACAACCTTACTGTGAGGTGAGACCACAACCCTACTGTGAGGTGAGACCACAACCCTGCTGTGAGGTGAGACCACAACCCTGCTGTGAGGTGAGACCACAACCTTACTGTGAGGTGAGAACACAACCCTGCTGGGAGGTGAGACCACAACCCTACTGTGAGGTGAGACCACAACCCTGCTGTGAGGTAAGACCACAACCCTACTGTGAGGTGAGACCACAACCCTACTGTGAGGTGAGACCACAACCCTGCTGTGAGGTGAGACCACAACCCTGCTGTGAGGTGAGACCACAACCTTACTGTGAGGTGAGAACACAACCCTGCTGTGAGGTGAGACCACAACCCTACTGTGAGGTGAGACCACAACCCTACTGTGAGGTGAGACCACAACCCTACTGTGAGGTGAGACCACAACCCTACTGTGAGGTGAGAACACAACCCTGCTGGGAGGTGAGACCTGCTTAAGCTCCTCCCAGGGTCAGCCAGGGAGAGGAGATTTTGGATGCACACACACACACACACACACACACACACACACACACACAAAATACATAGAAGTGTACACACACACTACATTTTTGTCATTTAATCGACACTCTTATCCAGAGCGACTTACAGTAGCAATTAGGGTTAGGTGCCTTGCTCCAGGGCACATCAACACATTTTTCACCTAGTTGGCTCAGGGATTCGAACCAGTGTCCTTTCGGTACCCCCATCCTAGCAGACGGATGTGTGTGTGAGCCACTGCAGAGAGATCCCCCCCGCCCCTTTGTGGATGGCAGTGCTGACCCAAAGCTGTCATAAGAATTCTCACATTGAATCAAAGGCATGGCGTTATCAAGGGTATTCACAGGAGAGGACACACACACACACACCATTACCAACCATAACTGTCTGCGGTTTGTCAATGAAATGCTTAAAGAGTAGCTTTCATCATCCTCATCATCAGATTTCATCTTCAGGAGGAAATGGACGCAGCTAGAAGAGAGTAGATCAAAATGAAATGTTGCTTACCTGTTAAATAAAGCCCCCCCCAGCATCAGAGGAAAGGAAGGACGAAAACATAGGAAAGAAGGAAGAGAGAGAAAATAGGTTCGTCAGTTAGTTGGTCATGACCTGAACTTGAAATGTTTACAATACACCAAAAAGGTGAGGAGTGAGAGCGGTGAAAGCAAAACGATCAAAATTCCACCCAAGTGTGGTTCATTTGCCCGTGTGGTTCATTTGCCCGTGTGGTTCATTTGCCCGTGTGATAATTGTCATACAGCTTACACCCATTCTATTCTTTCGGGAGAAAAAGGAAAGGAAACCTTATTAGCCCTCGCCCAGTGAGCCAACTACCCTTTAGCTGAGGTCATTCAGTGAGCGATCAATCGCGTTTATGACCTGCTTCTACCCGCCAGGTGCCAACCCTCAGAAATGTACTGCCAACTAATGCCCACCCAAAGCCTCCATTATAGCCTCCTCTTTTATAGCTCTTAGTCATAGCTTCCATTCGTCGGGTAATAGTGTTGGCGTGGTGACGTAGTACCGATGAACCGGCTTTATGACATGGGAAATAAACAACACGGGAACCTTTTACACACCTGTTTAGCATGCAGTGTGAATATAATGCTCGGTTATACAATATTATGATGTTTGCCTAATGTGTAAAGCCCTATGGGAGAAGTTGTTGAAAAGACAAATCCTTTAGGGTGGGATGTACGAGGAAAAATGAAATGAAAGACAGAAGCAAAAGTGCAGACCACACACACACACACACACATCACACACACACACACACACACACACACACACACACACACACACACACACACACACACACACACACACACATCACACACACACACACACACAAATCACACACCAGTTAACCAGAAAGGAAATCTTCTGTAAGGCATTGTTATTAGCCTCATTTCCTGCCCTGGGTCTTTGATGCCAGCTCTGTACTGACGAACGCTGCTCGATGAAATGTGTTAAAGCCATAACGTTTGAACCCAGGGCTCTGGAAAGAATCCAATTCAAAACAGTTTGGGATTCATGAAATCGAAAACACACTGAATCCCAGCCGCAAAACGGAACAGAAATGTTACCGTCTAATTTGGCCCCGCGCTCGCGTGGTTGGTTCTCCTCAGCCCACTCCACCAGTCAAACCCAGGAAGAAGGCATATTAAAGCTAAAGCAAAAGCCTACCCAGCCACTTGAAAGGATTATGTTGTTGCTTGGCCTTTTAATGAAAGTAATAAATGAAATGAAAGATAGGTTTGCGTGTCAATGGGTATAATGTTGAGTGAGAATGTGTGTGCATCTTGTTCTACGAGGGCCCACACATTGCGTCCAAACGTGTCCTGGCTCTCAGCTCTAATAGAGAATCACTAGTGAGAAAACAGAGGCCTCTCCTGTGAACACCAGGGTTGCCAGATTGGCAAGACCCCTGCCAAAGCATGGGGGGGGGGGAGAGAAGTGGACATCCACCCCTCCGAGACCAAAACACAATTCAAGTCAATGGCAGAAACCATTCACTAATTCTTGCTTCAACTCTGCACAGGCCAATCTGGCAACCATGAAGTTGGTTTTAGCCAGAGAGGCGATAGGTTGCCAGGAATACAGCCACGGTGGGTGGAGAGAATACAACCATGTGGATGAATGTTTCATCCTGTTCTCACACTCCTAGAGAGCACTCATTGGCACTGGTGTCTCAGGCTTTCAGAAAGATCAGACCTGATCCTTTTTAAAGGCCAAATCTGAAAGACCATAAGAGTGTTTGAAATAATCCGGTGCTAGGTTGGCCATCTCTGTTTTAAACTATCCTATGATAACGGTGGAGGAGAAGGCACCCTAGGTTGCCAGGTGTACACTCAAAGCTTATTTTTATTGATTTAATTTAACTAGGCAAGTCAGTTAAGAACAAATTCTTTTTTTTTTTTGACAATGACAGCCTAGGAATAGTTGGTTAACTGCCTTGTTCAGGGGCAGAACTACAGAATTTGACCTTGTCAGCTCAGGGATTCAATCTAGTAACCTTTCGGATACTGGCCCAATGCTCTAACCACTAGGCTACCTGCCACCCCAGATTAACTACAACTGTGTCCTTGTCTCGTAGAACCACAGATGACAACAACAAACTCCCAGACCCCATAACCTACCGTAACAATCTCCTCCCAGCTTTAACTAACAACTGACTGACTGACTGACTGACTGACTGACTGACTGACTGACTGACTGACTAACTAACTAACTAACTAACTGACTGACTGACTGACTGACTGACTGACTGACTGACTGACTGACTGACTAGCTAACTAACTAACTAACTAACTAACTAACCAGAACTCACTCTCTCAGTCTCTCTGCACCAGATGCAGCAGTCAGTAAGACTACAGTAGCCCAATTTATCGCATAGCAGCAATCCTGTGATCAAATTACGAGGTGAGTGCTCCATCAGTCTAGCAATCCCTTAAAGAGCTTAGAGAGGCGGACGGGCAGCCAAGGCAGGAGTCTTAACCCTGCGGTGGGTCAGTAAGGCCGTTCTCGCTCACTTTCCCGCACGCTTGTCTTAGGACTAATCCCGTTTTGTGGCGAGAGCGGTGTGTGTGTGTGTGTGTGCCACCCTTAGATCGCGTCATCACCGCCGCCCAAGTTCAGTGTAAGGCGAGGAAGGGAAAAGGACAAATGACAAGTGTTTTTATGTGCAGAGGGCAAAAGGATGAGTCAGGGGGCTGTAGGGTACAAGACGAATCACTAGCACCGCACACGCTCCAGGGGCTGTGATGTCATCCAAATAATCACATTGTTATGTCCCATGTAGGAATTTCTAACTTGACGCTATAGGAATTCTGAAAATCCACATAGGAGTTCTTACCATCCATTTACATTTTTTACATTCCATACAGGCAAACATAATTAATGCATGTTTATCACATGCGTATCTACATTTGTGGAATATCACACGTTTCAATGTTTGGAATGTCCCTGGTTTCGGCAATAGGTTGAAAGAGACATTCCGTCATCCCATCACACAGCACAGTTGGCAGTGACGGATGACTCATTTCACTCCGCTTCCACTTGTCACACACCCGTTGAACACTGATGACGCTCGCGAAACGGCCGAGGAGAGAGAAAGGAGGAGGAAGGGGGGGAGAGAGAGACAAATGAGAAAGGGAGAAGTAGAGAAAAAAGAAAAAGAGACATACAGGTGGACATGGCAAAGAAACCCATTTTAAACCGCCATGAAATTACCCTGCAAGACTGCTGGGAGGCAAACGCCCCAGATAAAGAGAGAGAAAGAGGCGGTGGACTGAGGGATGGTATACAGCGGTGAGTGTGTGTATGTGTGTGTATGTGTGGGGGGGGATTAGATTTGGCTGTTTGTGCTGGGAGCCACAGAGACCCTTCAGCATCCTCTGGAAGCCTCAACCGTGTCAGATCACATCAGTGTCCTTGCCAGCATTCAAGCATTCAAGCATTCAAGCATACACACACACACACACACACACACACACACACACACACACACACACACACACACACACACACACACACACACACACACACACACACACACACACACACACACAGCCACAGCCACAGCCACAGAGGCAGCAGCAAAGCCTGCATCCCCGGGAGACAGCGAGGGTTGGGCTGGTTTACTGACAGCCAATCTCCTTAAGAATGTCTTCATAATATGATGGCACCCACACACTCCTCGAACCCAAACTCAGCCCCTCTTCTGTCCTCGTTACCCACCCCCCCACCCCGTGACCACCAATCACACAGCCTACCATAAAAACCCAAATCCCCCTACTGCTCCCCATCGCTGACCCTGCCTCCGGATCCTAACGCCCCGTATCACTGGTGAACATGGATATGACGAGGTAAGCAGGTTTCGCGGCCGGATTGTCAGCGATGCGGTGTGGGGACGTTAAGGGAAGCCTTTCACCAGATTCCCCTTAGGGATTTATTTCTAATACCCTTATTGCATTCGCTGTCTCCTCTCTCCACTCCCCCCTCCTCTCTTCTCTCTCTCTTTCAGTGTCACATGTGACCCAGTTCAACTTGCTCGCTCTCCTCTCCAGGCTCTTTCTAGTAGTCCACGGCAGCAGCCAGGGATAGGATAATGTATGTTGTGGAGCATGACGGCATTGGAACACTGCATTGGAGGGGCCATGGTGGCTCTGACAGACAGACTCCCTCAGGGCTACAGACGAGATATGAGCGACGACCTTAGTATACTGACAGACAGAGAGAGAGAGAGAGAGAGAGAGAGAGAGAGAGAGAGAGAGAGAGAGAGAGAGAGAGGAGACTCAGGAACGGCATTCCATCATCCCCCCCAATAGCAGAGAAATACAGGACTGATACAAGTCACTCTCTCATTACTTCTCGCTAAACTTTAAAATGTAGGTCTGACATCTACTGTCTTCAACTGTGATCATCTCTCACAAAATAAGTGAATCATTAAAAAGCCAGTGAAAAGAAAGGATGATAATTCCCTGGTTACCAAATCGATGTTTACTGAACAACAGGCTGGGAAACATTAGCTTCTCTCTCTCTCTCTTCCTATCTCCCTCTTATCTCTCTCACTAACCCCCCCCCCCCCCCCGTTGAGCAGATGGAGGATAATTGGTTTCTTAGGAGAAATGGAAAGTATTCCTAGTGAGATGGGAGAGTCGTAGATTTTCCTCCAATATTTAGAAGGTGGACATGATTAAAAACGGCAAAGGAGGATTGAAACCATTTAAAGTCAGGAAAATTGCAAGCTGATTGACAAGGTTGAATATGCAACAAATGGAGGGGAAATGATCTCCCTTTTAATCAAAAATGACCTCAAATAAACAATGGAATCATGTTGCCGAAAGAGGTTTTGGAAGAAGGTGGTGGAAAAATCCAGTGTTTGGTGAAACATAAGGTGCCACTATATTCCATTCCCCTGTCAGATTTCACTATGGCCAGCTCACTGACTGTGCATGGACTTCCAAATCAATTGGTTGGTTGATCTTGTAACGGTTAACATCCGAACTGGACAGACATAATCCCTACCAAGCTGCCATAACGCTTTAAGTGAGGCTTGCAAAAATAGGGCCGGTTATGAGAACCATAAGTCAGAAGGACCCAAGGGCTAGCTAACCCTAACCCCATTGACCCCAACTGATGGTTTACACCACATAAACTCAATTCCCCCAAAAGGGGCAGGAGCCTACGGGGGGAGCGATAAACCAGTATATTGGGTCGTAAAGTATGTAGGCTTTCCCGTAAACCTCTCTGCTGTGGGACTCCATTCAGTCACTCAGTCAGACACACTGCCAGGATATTACTGCAGCCTGGAGCACCACCATCTTCCCTCTTCATTAACCCTGACACTGAGTTAGGGTCACACCATAACCACCGTCACCTCTGGATCTGCTGAGGCCTGGGGTTTTTTAAGGCCCAACCCCAGAGAGAGGGAAGGAAAGAGGGACGGATAGAGAGGGGGGAGAGGTATAGTATTAGAGAGGTAGAAGTAGAGAGGGAAGGGAAAGTGGATAGGGAGAAAGAGTAGATGGGGGGGAATGGATTTAGGAACTTGCTCACTTCCAATTCAATGTGCTAAAGGGGATGGTTGGTGGTGCTTGGATAACAGGGAACCAATAAAAGGGAAGTCTCAAATAATATACGAGTCAGAGAGCATCAGACTAAAGGTTACAGCAAATGACATACTGCTCTCTAGCAAGAAGGGAAGATTACTCTGAGTTCAATATCTTTGGGAAGGATAGATCAGCTGCAGGTCACAGTAGTCCAATTAAGTGTGTGTGTGTGTGTGTGTGTGTGTGTGTGTGTGTGTGTGTGTGTGTGTGTGTGTGTGTGTGTGTGTGTGTGTGTGTGTGTGTGTGCGTGCGTGCGTGAATGTTTCCGTGCTACACGCGTGTGTGTGCTCGCAACAGCGTGTGTGTGTGCGTTTTTGACTCGCCACAGGGAAAGGGGGGAATAGTGCGGATTACGAGGACAGCGGCTCCATATGGGTCTAAGCAGGTCTGATGCCCAGCTCTGGAATATAGCCCAGACTGTCCTGGCTCCAACCCAGAACAACAATCTCTTTAGCTGGCAATGATCTGCTGGTTCTACCTGGCAGCCCCTGGTTCTACTTAACATATAGACTCACAACAGGGGGACACCGAGGTAGGGAGAGCCACAGAGGGTAAAGACGTAAATGCGAAACCGTTTAAAAGACTGAACCCTGTTTTTAATCTGCGCAGACTCTTATAGAGTATCAACTGGTGTCCTGGAATCAAACACGACTCTTCCTCTGACTTTATTTGAGGTTCACTAGTGTCTGTGGTTATGTTGAGACTTCCTTAAACCACAAAATGAAATGTCTCCTGTTGATGTCATTACTTCCTTAGTCAACGTCTCAACATGTTGGATAAATTACCTTTGTATGACCTGGTTTCAGATTATGGTGCCGTTTCGATCTTGGGTTTATTCAATAGAGTGACTATGCTGTGTCAATCTGTGAGTTGGATCTGTGCCCTGTTTCCCTTAATCCTATGTTGACAACAGCTGAATACCGTACCTCTTTTTTTTTTTTCTCTCTCTCCAAACCTGATTGAGTCGTTACAACAGATTTTTGATCCAGACATGTTGAGGAAATTGAATTAGGGCGACCTGGATTTTAAAAAAATCTCCATGTAATCAGACGCGCCTGTCAATACAGATGTCACCGTGCTCACAGCTGGTTGTCAGGGTAATCTGTAAAGTATGAATCATGGCGCCTAATAAGCGCTCCGCCATTATATATATATATATATACACAATTGAAGTCGGAAGTTTACATACACCTTAGCCAAATACATTTAAACTCAGTTTTTCACAATTCCTGACATTTAATCCTAGTAAAAATTCAGTTTTATGTCAGATAGGATCACCACTTTATTTTAAGAATGTGAAATGTCAGAATAATAGTAGAGAGAATTATTTATTTCAGTTTTTATTTCTTTCATCTCATTCCCAGTGGGTCAGAAGTTTACATACACTCAATTAGTATTTGGTAGCATTGCCTTTAAATTGTTTAACTTGGGTCAAACATTTCAGGTAGCCAATAAATTGGGTGAATTTTGTCCCATTCCTCCTGACAGAGCTGGTGTAACTGAGTCAGGTTTGTAGGCCTACTTGCTTGCACACATTTTCTATAGGATTGAGGTCAGGGCTTTGTGATGGCCACTCTAATACCTTGACTTTGTTGTCCTTAAGCCATTTTGCCACAACCTTAGAAGCATGCTTGGGGTCATTGTCCATTTGGAAGTGTCACGACTTCCGCCGAAGCCGGATCCTCTCCTTGTTCGGGTAGCGGTCGGCGTCGCCGGTCTTCTAGCCATCATCGATCCACTTTTCATTTTCCATGTGTTTTGTCTTGTTTTTCCTCACACCTGGTTTCAATTCCCTCAATCATTTGTTGTGTATTTAAACCCTCTGTTCCCCCCATGTCTTTGTGTGGGATTGTTTATTGTAAATGCTTGTGCACGTGTTGATTGGTGCGCAACGGGTTTTGTACCCAAATGTCTTGTTATTTTTTTTTTGGTTTTTATGCCGCTCGGCTATTACCAAGTTCTGCTCTCCTGCGTCTGACTTCCCTGCCACCGATTACGCACCCCTTACAGAATCCCACACAAACTATATGGAGTCAGCAGGAGCAGGTGCCCCTGGAATAGGGGTGGAGGAGCACGTCCAGGAGCATGCGGCGATGCTCCACCATCTCGGCGCCGCCATGGACCAGGTTGTCCAAACTATGGACCGCTGGGAGAGACAGGGAGTTCCTCCAGCGCCTTCACCAGCAAACCAGGGTCTCCACTACTTCACCCAGTCCCAGTGGGATTTGTCTCGCCCTTCCCAGGGAGTATGACGGGACGGCTGCACGCTGCCAGGGTTTCCTGTTACAGCTTGACCTCTACCTGGCAACTGTCCACCCGGCTCCGGTCGTGAGAAAGTGTAGAGAAGGATATTTCTCCAAAAAGTATGATCTTTGTCCCCATGTGCAGTTGCAAACTGTATTCTGGCTTTTTTATGGTGGTTTAGGAGCAGTGGCTTCTTCCTTGCTGAGCAGCCTTTCAGGTTATGTCGATATAGGACTCGTTTTACTGTAGATATCGACACTTCTGTTTCCACCAGCATCTTCACAAGGTCCTTTGCTGTTGCTGGGATTGATTTGCACTTTTCGCACCAAAGTACGTTCATCTCTAGGAGACAGAACGCGTCTTCTTCGTGAGCAGTATGACAGCTGCGTGGTCCCATGATGTTTATACTTGCTGTTATGGATACAGGTATCCTGTGTGTTTCTTTTCTCTCCTTCTCCCCTCACAGGTGGCAATCATCATTCCCCAATCAGTCACCAATCAGTCATCAATCAGAAGACATCTGCTCCTTTTCCCTTACCCTATCACATTCCCTTTCCCTTGATTTAAAAACCCTGTCAGTTGTTTTCTCATGAGCTCGATCTCTCTGTCATGCAATATCTCTCTGTAGAGATCTTGTTTGGTTTAGCAACTACATGTCACTTTGTCCGTTATCCTGTGAGTTTTGTTATGGTGTTTGACTGTTTATTTGATGGTGGGAAAAGGGGTTACCAAGACAAGTCACCCATGGGCATACACTACCCGTAGGAATACTTTGTCTAAGAACACTCGTTAGAACTGGGCGAACCACCCACTGTATTTTTGGTTAGTTAGTTAGCTGTATTGAAGTAGGCTAGTCTAGTTTAGGTTTTTTTTTGGATATTTGTTCATTTCCTTGGGTCCAGCTCAGCCCCTTTTCCTGCCCCCTTTAACGTGTGTTTACCAAATAAACCATGAGTGTTTGACGGTAATTTAGTTGTCTGTGGTTTTTGTTCTCGCTGTTATAATTTGCATGAGTTATGTTACGGGTCTCGATACCATCCCCCCCTAGCCTGCCAGGCCAAAGGGATTCGTAACACTTGCGTACTATTGTTTGTACAGATGAACGTGGTACCTTCAGGTGTTTGAAAAGAATGAACCAGACTTGGAGGTCTTGGCTGATTTATTTTGATTTTCCCATGATGTCAAGCAAATAGGCACTGAGTTTGAAGGTAGGCCTTGAAATTCAACCACAGGTACACCTCCAATTGACTCAAATTATGTCAATTAGCCTATCAGAAGCTTCGAAAGCCATGACATCATTTTCTGGAATTTTCCGAGCTGATTAAAGGCACATTCAACTTAGTGTATGTAAACTTCTGACCCACTGGAACTGTGATACAGTGAAATAATCTGTGAACAATTGTTTAAAAAATTACTTGTCATGCACAAAGTAGATGTCCTAACCGACTTGCCAAAACTATAGTTTGTTAACAAGAAATTTGTGGAGTGGTTGAAAAACGAGTTTGAAGGACAAACTAGGTGTATGTAAACTTCCCGACTTCAACTGTGTATATATGGGGTGGCAGGTAGCCTAGTGGTTAGAGCGTTGGCCCAGTAACCAAAATGTTGCTAGATCGAATCCCCAAACTGACGAGGTAAAAATCTGTCATTCTGCCCTTGAACAAGGCAGTTAACCCATTGTTTCTAGGCCAATATTGTAAATAAGAATTTGTTCTTAACTGACTTTCTTTTCTCTCTGACAGTAGACATCAAGCAAATGTAATTAATCATGGCAAACACAGTTCGTCAGTTTCGCTATTCAAAATGGCATCTTGTGTCTACAGGAAATTTCTAATAATAATCTTGTAGGAGGTACTGGCCTTCTGAAGCGGTTGAGTTGGTGTGGGTGACTGAGTGTGGCGTCATGCATTCTGATTCCATCCACCAACTGTCTCTCTGGGATGAAACCGAGCAAGACCGAGTGTGACAGCAGTTCAGATGGGCTGCAATGCCCAAACATAGTGTGGGTTCAGTCTCTCGCTCTCTCCTCTACTTATATCCCCTCTCGCTCTTCATCTTCCTCCTGAAGAGCAGCCTGAAGTCTGAATGAGCTTCTCTCTTATAACACTCATCCCTCCTGCACTCAGAGATGTACTGATCAGCCACTACAGGTGTGATTTGGAGAGATGGTTGCAGTGCCAGGACGATTACACGCCCCCAGAAACACCGTTAAGCCTGAACAGGGAGAGCAATCAAAATCCGAGCCCAATCAGTCTGAAGTATAGTTCTTCTACCACACACTAGATAAAAAGGGTTAGATTCGCCTTGATTTCTGGTTCACCGATCTCTACATGGAACCCAAAGGGTTCTACCTGGAACTGAAAGGGACAGATTAAGAACCCTTTTTTTTCTAAAAGAGTAGAGACCAGTGGACCAGAAATCAAAGCTTCGGGTTTTCCAAGGCTTCTCTTACGGGGTCAGCTGAATAAATCCCTTTAAGGTTCTAGATAGCACCTTTTCTTTCTGAGCGTAGTGTTTAAGAATTTAAAGCCTGGGTCTCACTTGAAAACCCATCTAGTAGAAGACTGACTGAAGCGAATTGTGCCAAACTAACACCTACAGACCTTCACTCCTGAGTCATAAGAGTCTTTGAGGAACATTCTTCGTCCGTGGAACCACCAATACTGCAATTACTCTTATCTACACAAATTTCCCCACTTTGGTCTGAAACTCATATTTCTCTGGGGCTGTGTTCTTTATCAAGACCTTGAGCTCATTAAAAACCTGAGCTTAACATCTCAGTCGGAGTCTCAATCATCAGTAAGCCTAGAGCTCCGTATCTAATCACTTGATTAACTGGTTGGTCCCTCTCACAGTCAGGCCCCATCATAATAACCCTAATGACGCTACAAATCAGGACTGGTCCAGCCAAATAAGACAGAAAAACACTATTTAGGATTCTGCCTGTGACATTTAAACCCGTCATTAGCATAACTATGGGAGATGCTGTAGCTTGTGATTGGGTGTTGGAGAGGAAGTGGTAAAGATGGAAAGTGCCTGATCTCTCAGGGTAGATATTGATATTCATCCTATAGACGGTTTTGAATTCCTTGATCAAGCCCCGAAAGTGCATTAAGATTTGTTTAAAGCCATACTCTGTCATACTTCCAATATGTGTATAAGTACATCTTAATAGTCCATTTCTAGGGTGATAGATTTCAACACCAAGAGAGAGAACTTAACATATAAGCAGAGCAGGCCTGCGGATTTACAGTCAAAGGTCCATCACAGGTTCCCATAGCGATGTTCTTCCCTAGACCCTCCACTCTCAGATGTTGAGGTTTGATGGAAGAGTGTGTGTGTGATGTCAGAAATACTGCTGTCATAAAGGGTACAGGCTGCCATGACTCTTAACCATGGTGCCCTTTGGAAACGTCAAACAGGACAATAAAACGGACAGGCGGCTTGCCCTGTCATGCAATTCTCCAGATGTACAGCACTGCTGACCCAGTGTGTTATTATAAAACAGAAATCTGATATTGGCACCAGATGGAGGGAATGTTGGAATCTAACTAGCAAAAATGACTGTTAATGAAAATGTATGCTCAATCCAGTATAAACTAATGTACAGAATTTATTACAAAATTCACAAATTCTACAGCACAACGGCAGAGTCATGTCTTAAAAAGAACAATGACTCGATAATTCATGCCTTCTGGGAATGTTATGATGTCCTACAGTTATGGGTGGTTAGAACGTTGGCTCAGAAGTATTACAATGTAAATGTACTTTTAATCTGTCTGTCTGCATATTTCAAGACATGGCACATGAGGGTGCAGTGAGATACCCGATGGGTTGGACGATACTTTTCTCATCAATCATCTTGAAAAAGCATATAATTAAAAAAAAAATTAAAAAAGAAAGGAAAACTACCAATCCTCCATTGTTAACACAATGGAAAGGTCAAATGTTCGCTTTATTTTCGAAATGTTCAAAGTGTGTGGGCGACCGAGAGAAACAAAACGGTGCAGTTTGAGGTCATGTGGCGGAGAATGATGCGGGCGCTGGAGATGAGGGAGTGAGGTGATGTGGGTCTGGCCAGAGGTGATGTCGTGGATGTTTGTGAGCGTCTGCAAGTTGTCGTTTGTTGTTTATGTTTAGTATTGTTTCAAAAAATACATTTAAAAAGAAATTGTACAAAAAAAATGATAAAACACTAAGTCCAAACACACACACCATTAATATCGTATGAGTTTAATACGTTTTATAGAAGCACGCACTGCTAGGTGAGGGACTAAGCAAGGGTGACCAAAAAACCTTTCACCTCATTCGATGGAGTCGAGACACATCCTCGCATGCACACACACACACACACACGACATTGTCATACACAAGGGAGAACTCTCTCTCCCGCTCCCATACATCTACGCTCGCTGCTTTCGTCTGCAGTTTCCATGGCAACAAACCACCGCGATCCTCGGCATGTGGACGTAAAAAGCTGCAAAACTAGAAAATTGCCATTTCTGAACATTAGGCAGGCAGTGTGAACGCTGTCGAGAGCTTAAATGACTTCATGCACAGACGTCTTTAGAATTCAACTCCCTGTAATACTGTCCATGCATGTGCTGTAGGCCCATCCCTCTCTAACATTGTACTGTGGCACACACTGAACGCACACACACACACACACACAGTCCAACACCAGTTCCTTAAATCTTGAAGGAAAATAGCTCAAACCTAGTCTATATTGTACCTGAAAACTACAGTACCAGTCAAAAGTTTGGACACAGCTACTCATTCAAGGGTTTTTCTTTATTTAGACTATTTTCTACATTGTAGAATAACAGTGAAGACATCAAAACTATGAAATAACACATATGGAATCATGTAGTAACCAAAAAAGTGTTAAACAAATCAAAATATATTTTATATTTGAGATTCTTCAAAGTAGCCACCCTTTGCCTTGATGACAGCTTTGCACACTTTTGGCATTGTCTCAACCAGCTTCATGGGGTCTACTTTTCTACTTTTTTGTTTTTTTTTGTTTTGTAACGCTTTGGCAGAATTTACAATTACCTGTCTTTTCCATTTGAATCTGTCTCAATCTGTTTATCGTTCTCTCTCTTAAGTAGAAGTAGTAATGCATTTCATTACCTGTGATGCATTTCAAATTAACAGGTGTGCCTTGTTAAAAGTTCATTTGTAGAATGTCCTTCCTTCTTAAGGAGCCAATCAGTTGTGTTGTGACAAGGTAGGGCTGGTATACAGAAGACAGCCCTATTTTGGTATATGCTATTATAGAAATACATTACATACAGTCATAGTAATGAGTCTCTCTGTATTCAACAGATGCAGCTTTCGTGGACATACTGCATCCCACACAACCCCAGTTTATCTTAGTCCCTACATCTCCATACCAGCCAGCAGCTATATTACATTCATATGGTTAACAGAACAGGCCCCCTGAGAAGTGAGAGGGAGGCTGGAGATGGAGAACCCAGAGCTCCAGTAATTAATATTCCATGTAGGATATATACACTGAGTGTACAATACATTAGGAACACCTTCTCTTTCGATGACATAGACTGACCAGGTGAATCCAGGTGAAAGCTATGATCCCGTATTAATGTCACTTCTTAAATGTCCTTCAATCAGTGTAGATGAAGGGGAGGAGACAGTTAAAGAATGATTTTTAAAGCCTTGATTAGGGCTGTTACGGTGACCATATCATGGCAGCAGTCAAATTCCAAGTGACCGTTTACGCATGGTAATTAGGCTTCTCCAAGCTCTGATGCTGTTGATGGTCATTAGTAGCCTACCAAACTTGCTAACTGCCTGGTACTCAGCACTCTATTGTCCCTCTAATCACTCTGACATCACTGCAAATGTAATCTAAACTCTAATCAAACACCTTATGAGAAGCCCATGAGCGCATGTGGGCAACATTTCTATAGGCTTTGCAATTGCGCAAGAAAACACAGTGATGGCCTCTATTAAAAAGAGGAGGATCCCATCAGCTTTCTACAGACTAGGTCTACTATATTTATTTCTCAACTTTCCTAATATTAAGCACATTGCTTCTCATTACAACAGGCATATAGCCTACTTGGCTGGCATGAAAATAAACCATGGGAAAAGCATGCTCCATTCCCTATTTAAGTGCATAGATTACATGTATTTCCCCCCCCTGCCCATTTCAAGACAGTTGCATGATAATGGTCCATTCTAAATCAAAACCAATTTCACACATATTATTTAGTGTACAGTGGCAATAAAATGTATGTGAACCCTTTGGAATTACCTGGATTTCTGCATAAATTGGTCATACAATTTTATCTGGTCACAACAATAGACAAACAACACATTGTTCTAAAACTAATAACACACAAATTATTGTATTTGTCTTGTCTATATTGAATACATAATTTAAACATTCACAGTAGAGGTTTGAAAAACTATGTGAACCCCTAGGCTAATGACTTTTCCAAAAGCTAACTGGAGTCAGGAGTCAGCAAACCTGGAGTCCAATCAATGAGACAAGATTGGGGTTGTTGGTTAGAGCTGCCCTGGCCTATAACAAAAACACTCAGAAAATTTGTGAATGTTGTGAACCATGCCTTGAACAAAAGAGATCTCAGAAGACCTAATATTAAAAATGGTTGACTCGCATAAAGCTGGAAAGGGTTACAAAAGTATCTCTAAAAGCCTTGATGTTCATCAGTCCACGGTAAGACAAATTGTCTATAAATTGAGAAAGTTCAGCACTGTTGCTACTCTCCCTAGGAGTGGCCGTCCTGCAAAGATGACTGTAAGAGCACAGCTCAGAATGCTTAATGAGGTTAAGAAGAATCATAAAGTGTCAGCTAAAGACTTACAGAAATATCTTGAACACGCTAACATCTCTGTTTGACGAGTCTACGATACGTAAATCACTAAACAAGAATAGTGTTCATGGGAGGACACCACGGAAGAAGCTACTGCTGTCAAAATGCTTTCCAGTTTCACTGACTCACCCCATGATTGCCAGGTCACTCGCTGGTGATGGCCGATGCATTCGTGCCTAAAGCCTATATCTCACTTTTTTTTTAAACTTTGTAATACAATATAAGGAAGTTGATTGAATATTTTGTTCACCTACAGCAGACATATTATAGCTTCTCACTGAAGCTGGAGTCTTATATTTCCCTCTCTTAACTTTAAGCATCAGCTGTCAGAGCAGCTTTCCGATCACTGTACCAGTAAACAGCCAATCTGTAAATAGCACACCCAACTACCTCATCCCCACATTGTTATTTATCCTCTAGCTCTTTTGCACCCCAGTATCTCTAATTGCACATCATCATCTGCACATCTATCATTCCAGTGTTAATGCTAAATTTGTAATTATTTCACCTCTATGGCCTTTTTATTGCCTTTACCTCCCTATTCTTCTACATTTGCACACACTGTATATAGATTTTTCTATTGTGTTATTGACTGTACGTTTGTTTATGTGTAACTCTGTGTTGCATGTTTTTGTCGCACTGCGTTGCTTTATCACGGCCAGGTCGACAGTTGTAAATGAGAACTTGTTCTCAACTGGCCTACCTGGTTAAATAAAGGTGAAATAAATAAATGTAAAAAAATTTAAAGGACAGAGAAAGTGGGTTTAGTAGAGAGACACAGATAGAGAAAGAAAGAGAAGTGGGCAGCGAGAGAAGGAGACAATATGGCAGAGAAGGAGAGAAAGAGGAGAGGAAGGGTGGTCCAGGTGAGCCTAATTTGGGGGTAGATAGAGAGACACAGAGAAGAACGTCAGAGAGAGAAGGCGAGAAAGAGAGGGCATTGAGAGGACCGAGACAGAAAAAGAGAGGAGAGAGAGGGTTATCCAGCCGAGCCTAATTTTCTGGGCATCCCATTATGCTATTAAGGCTGCTAAGCGACAGCGATGCTTAACAACTGTAAGGATTCACAAAAGTCCACACGCACACCTCAGCTTAGCGCCTCGGACTAAAAGTCACACTATCACAGAGTCGATGAATGTAAACCAAAGCACAAAGGGGGGGGGGGGGGGGAGCAGGACAGAATAGATTAAGAGGACAGAACAAGATAAAGTGCAGAAAAACAGAGAGATCCTTTTAGCTCATAAGAGTGGATGACCCATAGACATTTCAAGGCAATACTTTCCCTAACAAACACGCAAGCGCACGCACGCCTGCACACACACACCCGCGCACACACACGCACACACCAGCTGCTCCTCACATTTGAGTGGAGTAATCTTCTTACCACAGAGACAGACATGGAGCAGGTACAGTAAACAGGTTTTGTGTTTACCTACTATGATACTCTTAGTGTAGTAGAGCAATAAGTAGTCTTGGCAGATCGGTGGGTCCGGACACGCACCACCACTTATCCACTCACTCTGTCAATACACACTCTGATTGGACAGATTAGCAACGATGTCATTGCCCTTTGACCCTACGGGGACAGTTTCTTTCTGTCTGTATATTTTTATCTGCCTGTCTAGTCTGTGTGCCTATCTTTCTATCAGCCTTGGATGTAACGCAGAACTAGTCAGTAACCAGTAAATGTTGTCCCCAACCTCACACACACATTGCCACACAGGCAAGCAGCCACTGTCAATTACGTAAAGCCAATGACGCATTAGAAAATCCCAATTTACACCAAAATGGCCATAAAAGCCCTAATGAAAGAGTGAGAGGGGACCACATAAAGGGACTTAACCAGCCTCACATGTTTAGCTCCTCTTATTTTCCATTTTAACACACAGCAGTGCTGCTACAGCTACGCATCCCATGGCAAAACATCTGGCTCTCACCCTCCACCTCTCTCCTCCGTCCTCCCTCTGCCCCACGTACCCTTTTCCCAACCTGCCCTCCTCCCTCATACAACTTCTCCTTCCCTTCCTCTTCATCCCTCTGCCACCTCCTCCTCTCCCTCGTTTCATCCGCCATCCTCTGCCCCCCTGCCATCGAACCTCAACGTCACACAGACAGCGGGGATGGATCCCTTCATTTCTTCTTCCCTCCCACTCCCTCTGCTCGTGTGTACTCCGAAGAGTTCACCCCGAAGTCAACAGGGCCTCGCTGTCGTAGCTTGTTTCGAATTGTGTTAACAGACTTCGCCCAGGCAGTCCTGCTGTAAGTTGTGTAACGAGTGAGTTCGTCATCTTCACATAACATATGTAGGAAACAGGCTACACAGTTCACATTGCAAGACCAACACTTCCAGAGTCCATCTGCTCTACAGGTTGGCTGGGCCTGACTCGAGGCCCAGGACGAGTATTCCTTCCTGGACTGGTACGGCTCAGAGGGCCCTGCCAGGAAAGCTTCAACCAGAGCCAGCGGGAGTGACGTCTAACAGGAGGGTGAAAATAGCCACAGAGGCAATGAGGCTGTTCTGGTGGCATGGGTGGGGGTGGGGTTGAGGCTGGGGGTGAGGGTTAGACACAGTGTTCCAAGTGCAGTCAACTCAACAGTCCCCTCAAACACGCACGCACGCACGCACGCACGCACGCACGCACGCACGCACGCACGCACACACACACACACACACACACACACACACACACACACACACACACACACACACACACACACACACACACACACACACACACACACACACACACACACACACACACACACACACACAAACCCGATCAGCACCCACTCTGTCTCCTTACAGGCCAGACAAGACGTTGCTAAAGAAATAGAAAACGCAATATATTACTGACTGTAATACCCAGGGGTGTGCTTTGTTTGGTCACCTCTGCACACCGTATTTGGTTGTCCTGGTTTCTGCCTCGGTGGCCAATAAAAGCACTAAGCCAAGGCTAAGGAGTTCACAATGGTTTCCAAAACAAAGGCAAACAAACGCTAGGCCCAACTGGACACATCCTTTCAATGTTTCACCTGTTTTTTTAAACCCTGCCCGTGCCTAATATGTTAGGGTTGGGAAGAGGGAGTGTGTGATGTTAGATAAATACTAGCCTCGTGTGCCGGCCTGCCAGGCGTCAGTTGAACAAGATTTGATAAACACAGACCCACGGAGACAGGCCCCCCATGGTAGGAGACAAGACCACCAGCGGAGACAACACTGAGTTGCTGGGGAGGGCTGGCAGTGACGCCCTCCCTAGTATTAACACAAGTCTACTCCAGTACACTGAACCATGGAGAGTGAGGGAAGAAGCAACGATATAAGGAATAAGGAACGGGGGAACACACAGAGCTGAGGATGGAGAGAGTGAGTGAAAGAGGAGAAGATTGAAGAGATTGAAATAAGGGGGGGGGGGGGGAAAGGGGAAAAAGATGGAGACAAGGAGAGATGGAGAAAAAAGAGAATGGCTATAGAGGGCAAGGAGCCATTATAAAGACTAAATATATGGAGGAGAGAGAGACAACAAACACAGCTCTGTCTATAATATCTTTAGAGCTCCCACTGTCAGCCTGTGTGTGTGTGTGTGTGTGTGTGTGTGTGTGTGTGTGTGTGTGTGTGTGTGTGTGTGTGTGTGTGTGTGTGTGTGTGTGTGTGTGTGTGTGTGTGTGTGTGCGTGCGTGCGTGCGTGTGTGTGTCACTTGTGAATTAGGTAATAGCCTATAGCACATTCAGGTCATAGACCCACAAAAGAACACACACACCCTAAAAACCAAGACAAGGCTTTCTCACAGCGACACCTGAGCAAGGTTGACAGGCAGAGAAGAGGAATCCCCCTCGTTTCCATAGCAATTCTTCGTCTGTCAATCAATGGTGTTGTTGTTCGCGATCCACAAACCTCAACGTTCCCTTGACAAGCACGGCTTGGAGCCCACTGTCCAATCATTAGCCATGTTTCACTTCCTTAGAACGTGACAGTATCAATCTAAATACACTACACAGCCAAGAGTATGTGGACACCTCCTTGTCGAACTTCTCATTCCAAAATAATGGGCAAAAATATGGAGTTGGTCCCCCGTTTGCTGCTATAATAGCCTACACTCTTCTGGGAAGGCTTTTCACTAGATGTTGGTACATTGCTGCAGAGACTTGCTTCCATTGAGCCGCAAGAGCATTAGTGAGGTCGGGCACTGATGTTGGACAATTAGACCTGGCTCGTGTTCGATGGGGTTGAGGTCAGGGCTCTGGATGAAAAGGTGGTGTGTGTCAACGAGGCAAATGAGAGCCAAAACAAAATCATTCAAAGCAAGACTACACGGAGGTCCAAGGGAGTGGCGTAGGCAGACAGTGTGTTGGTATGGGACACAGGCCAGTCAAGTTCTTCCACACCAATCTCGACAAACCATTTCTGTATGGACCTTGCTTTGTGCACAGGGGCACTGTCATGCTGAAACAGGAAAAGGCCTCCCTCAAACAATGGCCACAAAGCTGGAAGCACAGAACCGTCTACAGTGTCATTGTATGCTGTAGCATTAGGCTTTTCCCACTGGAACTAAGGGGCCTAGCCCGAACCATGAAAACAGCCCCAGGCCATTATTCCTCCTCCACCAAACTTTACAGTTGACACTATGCATTCGGGCAGGTAGAGTTCTCCTGGCATCCGCCAAACACAGATTTGTCCGTCGGACTGCCAGAGAACGCATTTCCACTGCTCCAGAGTCCAATGGCGGCGAGCTTTACACCACTCCAGCCGATGCTTGTCATTGCGCATGGTGATCTTAGGCTTGTGTGCGGCTGCTTGGCCATAGAAACCCCTTTCATGAAGCTCCCTACAAACAGTTTGTGTGTTGACGTTGCTTCCAGATGCAGTATGTAACTCGGTAGTGAGTGTTGCAGATGATTTTTACGTGCTAAGCGCTTTAGAAGTCGGTGGTCCTGTTCTGTGAGCTTATGTGCCCTACCACTTCGTGGATGAGCCGGTGTTGCTCCTATACATTTCCACTTCACAATAACAGCACTTACAGTTGACCGGGACAGCACTAGCAGGGCAGAAATGTTATGAACTGTCTTGTAGGAAAGGTATCATCCTATGACGTTGCCATGTTGAAAGTCACCGAGCTCTTCAGTACACACAACTTTATTGCCAGTGTTTGTCTATGGAGATTGCATGGCTGTGTGCTCGATTTTATACACCTGTAAGCCCCTGGTGTGGCTGAAATAACCAAATCCAGTCATTTTAAGGGACATCCACATACTTTTGGCCATGTAGTGTATATGACAACAGTATACAGTACAGTTCCATGTAATGAGACTTTAATGTATTCTGCATAGGCTACTCCTGTCATAGTGTGTTATATGTGACATATGAATCAATAATAGAGGCTGTGTTTTGACCGGTGTCGCATTGAAATGGAAATAACAATTGAGCAAATTCCTCCAGCTCTTAGAGAAAAAAACAATTCCATTCAATCATTCAGTCTCAATTAGATGATGTTGTTGTGTTACAAAAACAAAACAAAAAAAGACAGACAGGAAGTGCCTAGACCTGGTCAGTGTTACGGTAAATAGGGCATTACTACAACCGAGGCGTAATGAGAGGTACCATGTTCAGATAACATTTTTCCAGCGGTTACACTCCCACATGGCAAACGAGTGCACAGACACACACACACCCTTACTCTGTGTGTCAAAGTAAAGATATGGTGTTATGGAGAAAAGTAGCTAGCTTTCATCAGCAGCAGCTTTTAGCATCGGGAGGAAATGGATGCAGCTACCCGTTAAAAAGAAAGTTGAAAAAAATAGACAACATCTTTCTTACCTGTTTCAGGAAGGCCCACGGCATCAGAGGAAAGAATGGACAGAAACAGAGGAGAGAGGAAAAATAGAAAATAGATTAGGGTTATGTCCAGTGCACCAAGTTGAACAACATTTGAATAACCAGTGAACATCATTTCATCTCTCAGGAAATCAAATCGAATGTTATTTGTCACATGTGCCGAATGCAACAGGTGTAGTAGACCTTACAGTGAAATGCTTACTTACAAGTCCTTAACCAACAATGCTTTAAGAAGTTTAAGAAAAATAAGTGTTAAGTAAAAAATAGAAAATAAAAGTAACAAATAATTAAACAGAAGCAGTAAAATAACATTATCAATATGTACATGTAGGTAAAGTTAAAGTGACTAGACATAGATAATAAACAGAGAGTAGCAGCAGCGTAAAAGACAGCACTTTGAGATATAAGCTGATGTAAGAAGAGCGATATAAATACATTTGATTTGATTTGATCCAGCTGCAGGTGGGAAAGGGCAGTGTTGAGTGCAATAGAGATGGCATTATCTGTGGATCTGTTGGGCCCGTATGCAAATTGGAGTGGGTCTAGGGTTTCTTGGATAATGGTGTTGATGGTATCACCATACCCCATCCGTCCATGATTAATACTTGGGTGGATGACATGATAAAATGGCCTGAAATTTGACATTTTTTATTACTTTGTGCTCTCCTTGGGAGTGGATGGTTCCACTATGAAAAACTACAAGAGTACAGAGGCCTATCAGTACCTCCACAGTGGTGAGGTGGGCCGAGTTCTTCTTCACCAGGAGGAGGGAAAAGGATTGGTATATTTTTGAAGCCCAATGTTCAGCCCAGCCAATCAAGCAGCTCTTACCACTCAGCTTGGGTACTTGTATCCAACAGCGGATCAGTAGAGACGGCTGGATGCGCTTGCACCGCTGACCTTGGAAAGTCATGCAGCCTCAATATTGTGGAAGGTCGGCTAATAAGCAAAGTCACTTGCATTTCTAAGTCTAACATTACTTGACATAAGCGATTACAGCATACAAGCAGCCTACAAGCAGCATACAAGCAGCATACAGGCAGTCTACAAGCAGCCTACAAGCAGCCAACAAGCAGACTACAAGCAGCCAACAAGCAGCCTACAAGCAGCCTACAAGCAGCCTACAAGCAGCCTACAAGCAGCCTACAAGCAGCCTACAAGCAGACTACAAGCAGCCTACAAGCAGCCTACAAGCAGCATACAAGCAGCCTACAAGCAGCCTACAAGCAGCATACAAGCAGCCTACAAGCAGCCTACAAGCAGCCTACATGTGTTGTGGTGACAGCTACTATAATCCATAGGCTAACGTTATGATAGAATTCTCAGATTATATCTATGATCAATCTCCGCATTACTTGATCTTGTAATCGATGTTTATGGCCTATATTCTTTGTTCCTTTTATAGACGAATGTGCGCAATACCGCCTCATCCAGACACAGAATGATAAAATAGTCATGTTTAACATAGCAGTCAGACCAAACGTTCTGTAGGATGACAGGCGGAATTGAGAACGTACTTGTATCCAGCATCACTGGTTATGTTAACGTGTATTTGCGGATCAACAGAACTGCTGTATTAATGTGGGGAATCTGTAAGTATCCTGTCAAATCTCATGTTGGTGAAACAAGGTAGGTTTATGGATTCCCGGTGAGTAAGGGAAGAAAATGTATTTAAACATCTTTAGTGTTATAGTTTATCTGGGTGAATGAGGTTTGTAAAATATCATTGTGGTTGGGGGTAATGCCTAAAGTATGGTAAGTATAAGTGGTATAATCTCATTGGGAACAATAGCAAGGTGAGCTTATGATGAAACTTGCATGTGTTTTGATGAAGTTGATCACATGGTCCTCAGTCACACAATAGTTAATAATGGGATTTTCTCAGAATGTCTTTTTGTAACAAACATTCTATCACAGGTGCAGAATGCAGTGTCCAGTGGGCTAACTGGCATAGCCTGCACAGATGAGCAGCGACAATGGAATGCAGGGACTCGGAGGAACCTTGAGCCAAAGCGGTTAAACAGCATTGACTTCACACACCATAAGGCCAGTGACCAATACGCAGAACAGCATCCAGAATGTCCACCCCTGCATTCCACTCACAGGAGGAATTGAATAGGAGCCTGAGACACCTGACTCTGCCTGTGGGGAGTCTGCTGAACTGGCAATAATATTCAAGCCAGTAGCATCCCAGGTAAAATGGGACTGAAAGGAATATTTATTGTTGGCTGTACCATTTGTATTTGAACTGATGTGTGTCTCTTCTGTTCAATGCTTTCTAACTCCATATAATAACTTAATATAGAGTCCCTACTCTTTCCCAGCCACATGGAGAACATATCAATTACAACTGCCCAGGCTCCCTGTCCTTTTACAAAGAATTTGTGAAACTTTACCCAACCCAGGCGACTGCTTTTGGAGCAGATCACAAAGGAGCAGAGTGCCTCACACTGTCATGGGGAAGGGCTGTGATTCTCTGGTTGATGTCTTCAATGGGAAAGCCTGTGATGTGACCACATGGGTCATGTGTCTACTGCATGCAGGTGCAAATTGGTATGTTTTGCACAGGACTGAGAGAAAGTAAGGTGCTCATCTGGACTCCGTCCCAGCAAGTTGTAATCCCTGTTCCCCATGATGCACAGTTCTGTGCAGAGGCTGTCCTGAGGTTGAAGGCATTCTACTTTACCCACATGCTACAGTTTATTGTTGAGGAGCATCTGGCAGACAGATTGTCACCGAGTGACAAATACATGCAGCTCTGTAGACGGATGTAGTCAGATGTCTCGCCTGTTTGCAGCTACTATTAACACATTGTTTTCAATTATTGACTTAATGCATCAACAGTCACAGTAATGTGGCAATTATTTGTATGGCTTTGTTTTTTTAATTAATATTCATGAGTATGTAAAACAAATAATTAAGTCGAGTTGTTATATAATGAATTGAAATGTATTTAACGTAACTTTTGACAACTTTAATTCATTTTGGGAAATCGATACTGTGAATTGCATTTGACTGGTCAGTTCGTTCAGCATCTTCATGAATGATATCACCACGCAGGTTACACAGGGCAGCACATATTAAACGTGTTTTTTCCATTTTTAGATGAGAGGTTGATTGACACTGTCTGAGATGACTCTAAACCGCTTGAGCCTTTGAATGACGCGTTTCACATGAACCCTCACGTTAGCTTTAGGTTCAACGCTTTGAGCCAGAGCCGCAAAGACTCTGTGTCTTTAGGAGGTGGATGCAGGTCGTATAGGGCTCCCACAGGTACATTCCGATCGACGTAGAGGTTGGTGTTCAAAACATTGCTGTTGTAAAAACTCCCTCCTCTTCATCCAATTATTGTGACAACCTCGTACTGAACATATAACGCTTGTCATGTTGATCGATTTTAAGATTTTGTGCGGTTCGGTCAGTGTGAAACTGTCAAGCTCTCAACCGAAAGTACTACTTTTGCATGCGCTAGCGTCACGCGAATATTGCCGGAAATAGAAACACAATGGCAACGATCTCGCTGACGTTCCAGAATAAGGCGAATAGCTTTAGAGAAACAGCTAAATGTTGTAAATGACACTGGGGTTTCACTCCAGGTAATTGCTGTAGTTAGGTAGGAGACAAGGTGAGGAAGACATTTAAGGGACCAAAGATCATTAAATAAAAAATTAAAAAACGTCTATCTCCTAAGGAAGTAACTTTTTCCATTTATCTTTCAGCTCCAGTATTTCAAGCCCTGGGCGCCTAATAAATATTGCATTGGCATATGCAAGAGCACCCTACCTTGAGTCTTCTATTAACTATTGTTACAAAAGCATTCCCCAACCAGACAACCACTTACCGAACGAAGCACCTTATAATTAGGCTATTCCTAAACACACAGACTGAGAAGTCTAAGAAGTTTCCTAAAGGTTTTAATACGTTTCTGGGCTAGACTTCCCACCAGTACCTACTGTACTGTAGTATGCTAGCTCAGCTCAGGAGAGAAACGAATGTTGTTTTCTGTTTCTACTGGGAGTGCTACACTAATGCTAGAAAAGAGCAAGACCTTATCTGTAAACACTGGGGATGCTACCGGTAAATGGTCAAACAGAATTGCCCACTGGGCAAAAATTGGTTCAGTCAATGCTGTTTCCACATCATTTCAACAACAACAAAAATGATGACGTTGAATCAACGTGGAAAACTGATTGGATTTACAAAAAGTAATCAACGTAAGGGAATTTTGTATTTTTTTCACCCAACTTTTAACAACTAAAATCAAAAATAGACACGTCTGTGCCTAGTGGGTGGTCCTTATCAGAAAACATAGGGTCTAACGTGAATGCCAAATTAGGATTATTGGTCATAGGGAAGCAAAAATATCAAGAGCCAATATTCCTGTGAGCGAAAACACACACACACACACATGCATGTACATACACAATGTACAGAAATTGCAGATTAACCTGAGAAACACCAGGGTTTAACTCTTGAAAATAGCAAACCTTCACTCCTGTTACCCTTACACACATGCACCCGCATGCATGCACGCGCGCACACACACACACACACACACACACTTCTGCTGTGCCCCTGTCACTGAAACACATACACACTCCTTCTCACTCTATCACTGCCTAAATGCATTAGACACATACACATACACACACACACACACTTCCTCTCTCTAAGAGAAAAGACATCTACATCTCCCCACTCTATTTCCCTCTCTAACCCACACACGGAGACAAGGTATCTGGGAGAGACAATGAAAGTCAAGGACAATTACTGAGGTCATTGTTCATTCAGGGTCAAATCAGCAGTCAACCATCTGACAGGGAGGGGCTACAGCTACACCATGTGGACAGATAAAGCAACTATGGGTACATTACACATAGCTCCACCATATGGATATTCAACAGCCTAACGTTGCCTTGATCACACAGACAGCGCCGTTGTGCAAAATGTTACGCAGCATCTTGATATGTGTGCAACGACAGTTAAACATTCACCTTCTGCTACCATTTCTGTCAAAGCCATCCAGGCATTTTTTTTCTAGTCCCACAACCAAGGGTTGGAACCGGTTCAGGGAACTGTTCCAAAAACCAGAAAGAAAATAACTACATTATTTGAGGAACAGAACCCCAAACGAAAACGAAAGGTGTTCTATACTGTTCTGGAACAGAACCGTTATCTTAAAAGCATGGGAACTGGTTAATCACGTTCTTTTACGTTCCGGGCATTTATTTTTAGGTCCCACAAAAAGCGCCTATGCAAAGCCCAGAAACTTACTCCAGTGTCTGCCTGCCAGCTGGAAATCTTTTCCAGTGGGAGAGCATGTATGTGTAGGCTACCTGCCCCTTCTCCTCACCCTAAAAATGACAGTTGAATCTCGCGCTCTACACTCTTTTTAATTATAGTGCTGCTCTGCACACACAAGCTTGTTAGCTAGCTAGCTTTGTTCTGGTCCAACATTAAACCAACTTGGAAGTTCAAAGACATTAAAAGTTCCTCGACTGAAGCCGCTCCTCGTTAGGTATGATTAAATGGGCCTAATTCAGATAATGCGTGCCATAACAAGATGCCCAGCGCTTCTAGGCAAGCTTCCGGCATCCTCTCTCGCTCTCTCCTAACCCTCACAATTTCAGTTGCATCTCACGTCCTACACTTCGATTGGCAGCACAGTGTATGTTTGTTTTGTCTTCCATTATTAATAAACCATGCTGTTATGGCAAAATACAATTTGCTGTTATGACTTTCCTATACAGATTAAATCACTTACCCGGTCCACAGCAAGCTGCTCTATCCGCACTGATTGGTGAACTAATTAAATGTCGAGCTAAATGTAAAAAATAATAATAATATATATATACTGTATATTCAGAGGATAAAAAAAGGAACAATATAAACCTTTACTTTTCGTTGTTGTTCTAACCGGTTCTGAACTTCAGTTTGCTGGTCGATACAGTGGAACAAAATGAATGAAATAGTGGTTATATTCAGAACAAAACGATTGGAAAGTCATTTCAGTTCCAACCCCTGGTGAATGGGCAAGACAAAATATTGAATTGCCTTTGAACGGGGTATGGTAGTAGGTGCCAGGCACACAGTTTACGTGTGTATCAAGAATTGTCCACCACCCAAAGGGCAACCAGCCAACTTTACACAACTGTGGGAAGCATCGGTGTCAACATGGGCCAGCATCCCTGCTGAACACTTTCGACACCTTGTAGAGTCCATGTCCGACGAATTGAGGCTGTTCTGAAAGCAAAACGGGGTGCAACTCAGTACTAGGAAGGTGTTCCTCATGTTTGGTACACTCAGTGTTTATCTAAGATGTACTGGCACCATCGATCGGCACACACATGGAGATACACTATGCATTCCCCTCATCCTCTTAGCTCCTGATCTCCTCTATTTCTTTAATGTGTGTATTGTTCACATTCCATTTCTCATGACTCCGAAGAAAGAGGGAGAGGCAGGATACAAGACAGCCTCGCCACACGGACAGTCAATGTTGTAGTCTCCATATAGTCTTCTGCTTATCATGGTCCATCTCCTTTATACAGTATATATTTTATATACAATAACGTTTTAATATATTATTTTTTTTAATATGTCTATATATTTATATACACTGCTCAAAAAAATAAAGGGAACACTAAAATAACACATCCTAGATCTGAATGAATGAAATATTCTTATTAAATACTTTTTTCTTCACATAGTTGAATGTGCTGACAACAAAATCACACAAAAATGATCAATGGAAATCAAATGTATCAACCCATGGAGGTCTGGATTTGGAGTCACACTCAAAATTAAACTGGAAAACCACACTACAGGCTGATCCAACTTTGATGTAATGTCCTTAAAACAAGTCAAAATGAGGCTCAGTAGTGTGTGTGGCCTCCACGTGCCTCTATGACCTCCCTACAACGCCTGGGCATGCTCCTGGTCCAACTCCTGGACAGTCTGTGGTGCAACGTGGCGTTGGTGGATGGAGTGAGACATGATGTCCCAGATGTGCTCAATTGGATTCAGGTCTGGGGAACGGGCGGGCCAGTCCATAGCATCAATGCCTTCCTCTTGCAGGAACTGCTGACACACTCCAGCCACATAAGGTCTAGCATTGTCTTGCATTAGGAGGAACCCAGGGCCAACCGCACCAGCATATGGTCTCACAAGGGGTCTGAGGATCTCATCTCGGTACCTAATGGCAGTCAGGCTACCGCTGGCGAGCACATGGAGGGCTGTGCGGCACCCCAAAGAAATGCCACCCCACGTGCCACCCCACGTCATGCTGGAGGATGTTGCAGGCAGCAGAACGTTCTCCACGGCATCTCCAGACTCTGTTACGTCTGTCACATGTGCTCAATGTGAACCTGCTTTCATCTGTAAAGAGCACAGGGCGCCAGTGGCGAATTTGCCAATCTTGGTGTTCTCTGGCAAATGTCAAACGTCCTGCACGGTGTTAGGCTGTAAGCACAACCCCCACCTGTGGACGTCGGGCCCTCATACCACCCTCATGGAGTCTGTTTCTGACCGTTTGAGCAGACACATGCACATTTGTGGCCTGCTGGCGGTCATTTTGCAGGGCTCTGGCAGTGCTCCTCCTGCTCCTCCTTGCACAAAGGCGGAGGTAGTGGTCCTGCTGCTGGGTTGTTTCCCTCCTACGGCCTCCTCCACGTCTCCTGATGTACTGGCCTGTCTCCTGGTAGCCTGGTAGCTCCTGGTAGCATAGCATCTGAGAAGTGGTCTGTGGTCACCACCTGCAGGACCACTCCTTTATTGGGGGTGTCTTGCTAATTGCCTATAATTTCCACCTGTTGTCTATTCCATTTGCACAACAGCATGTGAAATTTATTGTTAATCAGTGTTGCTTCCTAAGTGGACAGTTTGATTTCATAGAAGTGTGATTGACTTGGAGTTACATTGTGTTGTTTAAGTGTTCCCTTTATTTTTTTGAGCAGTGTATGTAATCTATCAATATAAATAAGCTCAAACAAACTCAAACAGGCAGTATTAAGCCCTAACACAGAGGGCTATAGTCTTTGGACAGAGTTAGTTTCAAATAAATACTCTTAAAACATTTTATATTGACTTGATTTGTTCCACAACGTGAATATGAGAGCCTCTTGCAGCCTATACTAACATATTTCATTTTAGTGTCTTGGGTGGTGTAGCTAACACACTGATAAGCTGCCTTAGATGTGTTATGTGCTTCAGGGAAGTGGATGGGGGTAGACACTGTATTCTAATCACATAGATCTCATTAATAACCGAAAACACTTTCTCTGAATGCAACAGAAGACGGCTGTTAGAAAGTCCCATAAATCTGCTTAAACATGATAAGAGATTAGATAGCGTAAGAAAGAAAAACATGGAAAATCCCTCATAGAAAAAAATAAGAAAAATACAGTCTGATTTGCATGTACAATCTTGTCTTAATTAAGACATTATTATTATAAACCTGGAATTTATGGAAATCCCCTTCAGCATCTCACACACACACACACACACACACACACATGCATGCACACAAGTGCAAAGACGCACGCACCACAGACATACACGCACAAAGACACACACACACACACACACACACACACACACACACACACACAATCTCCCCCCTAAGCATGTATAATGTGATTATAGTGTGCCTGAAGACATCCGGGCATGATATCATTTCATACTCATTGTTTTTGCCACAAAAGCAGGATTAAATTCTTCTTATTCAGTCTCAGATGAAAATGAATATTCAACAGGACTGTATTGGAATAGACCAGAATAATATTCAACAGGACTGTATTGGAATAGACCAGAATAATATTCAACAGGACTGTATTGGAATAGACCATAATAATATTCAACAGGAATAATATTCAACAGGACTGTATTGGAATAGACCAGAATAATATTCAACAGGACTGTATTGGAATAGACCAGAATAATATTCAACAGGACTGTATTGGAATAGACCAGAATAATATTCAACAGGACTGTATTGGAATATACCAGAATAATATTCAACAGGACTGTATTGGAATAGACCAGAATAATATTCAACAGGACTGTATTTGAATAGACCAGAATAATATTCAACAGGACTGTATTGGAATAGAGGGGAATATTCAACAGGACTGACTGTATAGGAATAGACCAGAATAATATTCAACAGGACTGTATTGGAATAGAGGGGAATATTCAACAGGACTGTATTGGAATAGAGGGGAATATTCAACAGGACTGACTGTATAGGAATAGACCAGAATAATATTCAACAGGACTGTATTGGAATAGAGGGGAATATTCAACAGGACTGTATAGGAATAGAAGGGAATATTCAACAGGACTGTATTGGAATAGACCAGAATAATATTCAACAGGACTGTATTGGAATAGAGGGGTATATTCAACAGGACTGTATTGGAATAGACCAGAATAATATTCAACAGGACTGTATTGGAATAGAAGGGAATATTCAACAGGACTGACTGTATAGGAATAGAAGGGAATATTCAACAGGACTGTATTGGAATAGACCAGAATAATATTCAACAGGACTGTATTGGAATAGAGGGGTATATTCAACAGGACTGTATTGGAATAGACCAGAATAATATTCAACAGGACTGTATTGGAATAGAGGGGGAATATTCAACAGGACTGTATTGGAATAGAGGGGAATATTCAACAGGACTGTATTGGAATAGAGGGGAATATTCTGTATAGGAATAGACCAGAATAATATTCAACAGGACTGTATTGGAATAGACCAGAATAATATTCAACAGGACTGTATTGGAATAGACCAGAATAATATTCAACAGGACTGTATTGGAATAGACCAGAATAATATTCAACAGGACTATATTGAAATAGAGGGGAATATTCATCAGGACTGTATTGGAATAGAGGGGTATATTCAACAGGACTGTATTGGAATAGACCAGAATAATATTCAACAGGACTGTATTGGAATAGACCAGAAAAATATTCAACAGGACTGTATTGGAATAGATCAGAATAATATTCAACAGGACTGTATTGGAATAGACCAGAATAATATTCAACAGGACTGTATTGGAATAGACCAGAATAATATTCAACAGGACTGTATTGGAATAGACCAGAATAATATTCAACAGGACTGTATTGGAATAGACCAGAATAATATTCAACAGGACTGTATTGGAATAGACCATAATAATATTCAACAGGACTGTATTGGAATAGACCAGAATAATATTCAACAGGACTGTATTGGAATAGAGGGGAATATTCAACAGGACTGTATAGGAATAGACCAGAATAATATTCAACAGGACTGTATTGGAATAGAAGAGAATATTCAACAGGACTATATTGGAATAGAAGAGAATATTCAACAGGACTGTATTGGAATAGACCAGAATAATATTCAACAGGACTGTATTGGAATAGACCAGAATAATATTCAACAGGACTGTATTGGAATAAACCAGAATAATATTCAACAGGACTGTATTGGAATAGAGGGGAATATTCCACGGGACTGTATTGGAATAGACCAGAATAATATTCAACAGGACTGTATAGGAATAGACCAGAATAATATTCAACAGGACTGTATTGGAATATACCAGAATAATATTCAACAGGACTGTATTGGAATAGACCAGAATACTATTCAACAGGACTGTATTTTAATAGACCAGAATAATATTCAACAGGACTGTATTGGAATAGACCAGAATAATATTCAACAGGACTGTATTGGAATAGACCATAATAATATTCAACAGGACTGTATTGGAATAGACCAGAATAATATTCAACAGGACTGTATTTGAATAGACCTGAATAATATTCAACAGGACTGTATTGGAATAGAGGGGAATATTCAACAGGACTGACTGTATAGGAATAGACCAGAATAATATTCAACAGGACTGTATTGGAATAGAGGGGAATATTCAACAGGACTGTATTGGAATAGAGGGGAATATTCAACAGGACTGACTGTATAGGAATAGACCAGAATAATATTCAACAGGACTGTATTGGAATAGACCAGAATAATATTCAACAGGACTGTATTGGAATAGAGGGGAATATTCAACAGGACTGTATAGGAATAGAAGGGAATATTCAACAGGACTGTATTGGAATAGACCAGAATAATATTCAACAGGACTGTATTGGAATAGAGGGGTATATTCAACAGGACTGTATTGGAATAGACCAGAATAATATTCAACAGGACTGTATTGGAATAGAAGGGAATATTCAACAGGACTGACTGTATAGGAATAGACCAGAATAATATTCAACAGGACTGTATTGGAATAGACCAGAATAATATTCAACAGGACTGTATTGGAATAGAGGGGAATATTCAACAGGACTGTATAGGAATAGAAGGGAATATTCAACAGGACTGTATTGGAATAGACCAGAATAATATTCAACAGGACTGTATTGGAATAGAGGGGAATATTCAACAGGACTGTATTGGAATAGAGGGGAATATTCAACAGGACTGACTGTATAGGAATAGACCAGAATAATATTCAACAGGACTGTATTGGAATAGACCAGAATAATATTCAACAGGACTGTATTGGAATAGACCAGAATAATATTCAACAGGACTGTATTGGAATAGAGGGGTATATTCAACAGGACTGTATTGGAATAGACCAGAATAATATTCAACAGGACTGTATTGGAATAGACCAGAATAATATTCAACAGGACTGTATTGGAATAGACCAGAATAATATTCAACAGGACTATATTGGAATAGACCAGAATAATATTCAACAGGACTGTATTGGAATAGAGGGGAATATTCCACAGGACTGTATTGGAATAGACCAGAATAATATTCAACAGGACTGTATAGGAATAGACCAGAATAATATTCAACAGGACTGTATTGGAATATACCAGAATAATATTCAACAGGACTGTATTGGAATAGACCAGAATAATATTCAACAGGACTGTATTGGAATAGACCAGAATAATATTCAACAGGACTGTATTGGAATAGAGGGGAATATTCAACAGGACTGTATTGGAATAGAGGGGAATATTCAACAGGACTGTATTGGAATAGACCAGAATAATATTCAACAGGACTGTATTGGAATAGACCAGAATAATATTCAACAGGACTGTATTGGAATAGACCAGAATAATATTCAACAGGACTGTATTGGAATAGACCAGAATAATATTCAACAGGACTGTATTGGAATAGACCAGAATAATATTCAACAGGACTGTATTGGAATAGACCAGAATAATATTCAACAGGACTGTATTGGAATAGACCAGAATAATATTCAACAGGACTGTATTGGAATAGACCATAATAATATTCAACAGGACTGTATTGGAATAGACCAGAATAATATTCAACAGGACTGTATTGGAATAGAGGGGAATATTCAACAGGACTGTATAGGAATAGACCAGAATAATATTCAACAGGACTGTATTGGAATAGAAGAGAATATTCAACAGGACTATATTGGAATAGAAGAGAATATTCAACAGGACTGTATTGGAATAGACCAGAATAATATTCAACAGGACTGTATTGGAATAGACCAGAATAATATTCAACAGGACTGTATTGGAATAAACCAGAATAATATTCAACAGGACTGTATTGGAATAGAGGGGAATATTCCACAGGACTGTATTGGAATAGACCAGAATAATATTCAACAGGACTGTATAGGAATAGACCAGAATAATATTCAACAGGACTGTATTGGAATATACCAGAATAATATTCAACAGGACTGTATTGGAATAGACCAGAATAATATTCAACAGGACTGTATTGGAATAGACCAGAATAATATTCAACAGGACTGTATTGGAATAGAGGGGAATATTCAACAGGACTGTATTGGAATAGAGGGGAATATTCAACAGGACTGTATTGGAATAGACCAGAATAATATTCAACAGGACTGTATTGGAATAGACCAGAATAATATTCAACAGGACTGTATTGGAATAGACCAGAATAATATTCAACAGGACTGTATTGGAATAGACCAGAATAATATTCAACAGGACTGTATTGGAATAGAGGGGAATATTCAACAGGACTGTATTGGAATAGACCAGAATAATATTCAACAGGACTGTATTGGAATAGACCAGAATAATATTCAACAGGACTGTATTGGAATAGAGGGGAATATTCAACAGGACTGACTGTATAGGAATAGACCAGAATAATATTCAACAGGACTGTATTGGAATAGACCAGAATACTATTCAACAGGACTGTATTTTAATAGACCAGAATAATATTCAACAGGACTGTATTGGAATAGACCAGAATAATATTCAACAGGACTGTATTGGAATAGAAGGGAATATTCAACAGGACTGACTGTATAGGAATAGACCAGAATAATATTCAACAGGACTGTATTGGAATAGACCAGAATAATATTCAACAGGACTGTATTTTAATAGACCAGAATAATATTCAACAGGACTGTATTGGAATAGACCAGAATAATATTCAACAGGACTGTATTGGAATATACCAGAATAATGTTCAACAGGACTGTATTGGAATATACCAGAATAATATTCAACAGGACTGTATAGGAATAGACCAGAATAATATTCAACAGGACTGTATTTGAATAGACCAGAATAATATTCAACAGGACTGTATTGGAATAGAGGGGAATATTCAACAGGACTGTATTGGAATAGACCAGAATAATATTCAACAGGACTGTATTGGAATAGAGGGGAATATTCAACAGGACTGTATTGGAATAGACCAGAATAATATTCAACAGGACTGTATTGGAATAGACCAGAATAATATTCAACAGGACTGTATTGGAATAGAGGGGAATATTCAACAGGACTGTATTGGAATAGAGGGGAATATTCAACAGGACTGTATTGGAATAGACCAGAATAATATTCAACAGGACTGTATTGGAATAGACCAGAATAATATTCAACAGGACTGTATTGGAATAGAGGGGAATATTCAACAGGACTGACTGTATAGGAATAGACCAGAATAATATTCAACAGGACTGTATTGGAATAGACCAGAATAATATTCAACAGGACTGTATTGGAATAGAGGGGAATATTCAACAGGACTGTATAGGAATAGAAGGGAATATTCAACAGGACTGTATTGGAATAGACCAGAATAATATTCAACAGGACTGTATTGGAATAGAGGGGTATATTCAACAGGACTGTATTGGAATAGACCAGAATAATATTCAACAGGACTGTATTGGAATAGAAGGGAATATTCAACAGGACTGTATTGGAATAGAAGGGAATATTCAACAGGACTGACTGTATAGGAATAGACCAGAATAATATTCAACAGGACTGTATTGGAATAGACCAGAATAATATTCAACAGGACTGTATTCGAATAGAGGGGTATATTCAACAGGACTGTATTGGAATAGACCAGAATAATTTTCAACAGGACTGTATTGGAATAGAAGAGAATATTCAACAGGACTGTATTGGAATAGACCAGAATAATATTCAACAGGACTGTATTGGAATAGACCATAATAATATTCAACAGGACTATATTGGAATAGACCAGAATAATATTCAACAGGACTGTATTGGAATAGACCATAATAATATTCAACAGGACTGTATTGGAATAGACCAGAATAATATTCAACAGGACTGTATTGGAATAAACCAGAATAATATTCAACAGGACTGTATTGGAATAGAGGGGAATATTCCACAGGACTGTATTGGAATAGACCAGAATAATATTCAACAGGACTGTATAGGAATAGACCAGAATAATATTCAACAGGACTGTATTGGAATATACCAGAATAATATTCAACAGGACTGTATTGGAATAGACCAGAATAATATTCAACAGGACTGTATTGGAATAGACCAGAATAATATTCAACAGGACTGTATTGGAATAGAGGGGAATATTCAACAGGACTGTATTGGAATAGAGGGGAATATTCAACAGGACTGTATTGGAATAGACCAGAATAATATTCAACAGGACTGTATTGGAATAGACCAGAATAATATTCAACAGGACTGTATTGGAATAGACCAGAATAATATTCAACAGGACTGTATTGGAATAGACCAGAATAATATTCAACAGGACTGTATTGGAATAGAGGGGAATATTCAACAGGACTGTATTGGAATAGACCAGAATAATATTCAACAGGACTGTATTGGAATAGACCAGAATAATATTCAACAGGACTGTATTGGAATAGAGGGGAATATTCAACAGGACTGACTGTATAGGAATAGACCAGAATAATATTCAACAGGACTGTATTGGAATAGACCAGAATACTATTCAACAGGACTGTATTTTAATAGACCAGAATAATATTCAACAGGACTGTATTGGAATAGACCAGAATAATATTCAACAGGACTGTATTGGAATAGAAGGGAATATTCAACAGGACTGACTGTATAGGAATAGACCAGAATAATATTCAACAGGACTGTATTGGAATAGACCAGAATAATATTCAACAGGACTGTATTTTAATAGACCAGAATAATATTCAACAGGACTGTATTGGAATAGACCAGAATAATATTCAACAGGACTGTATTGGAATATACCAGAATAATGTTCAACAGGACTGTATTGGAATATACCAGAATAATATTCAACAGGACTGTATAGGAATAGACCAGAATAATTTTCAACAGGACTGTATTTGAATAGACCAGAATAATATTCAACAGGACTGTATTGGAATAGAGGGGAATATTCAACAGGACTGTATTGGAATAGACCAGAATAATATTCAACAGGACTGTATTGGAATAGAGGGGAATATTCAACAGGACTGTATTGGAATAGACCAGAATAATATTCAACAGGACTGTATTGGAATAGACCAGAATAATATTCAACAGGACTGTATTGGAATAGAGGGGAATATTCAACAGGACTGTATTGGAATAGAGGGGAATATTCAACAGGACTGTATTGGAATAGACCAGAATAATATTCAACAGGACTGTATTGGAATAGACCAGAATAATATTCAACAGGACTGTATTGGAATAGAGGGGAATATTCAACAGGACTGACTGTATAGGAATAGACCAGAATAATATTCAACAGGACTGTATTGGAATAGACCAGAATAATATTCAACAGGACTGTATTGGAATAGAGGGGAATATTCAACAGGACTGTATAGGAATAGAAGGGAATATTCAACAGGACTGTATTGGAATAGACCAGAATAATATTCAACAGGACTGTATTGGAATAGAGGGGTATATTCAACAGGACTGTATTGGAATAGACCAGAATAATATTCAACAGGACTGTATTGGAATAGAAGGGAATATTCAACAGGACTGTATTGGAATAGAAGGGAATATTCAACAGGACTGACTGTATAGGAATAGACCAGAATAATATTCAACAGGACTGTATTGGAATAGACCAGAATAATATTCAACAGGACTGTATTCGAATAGAGGGGTATATTCAACAGGACTGTATTGGAATAGACCAGAATAATTTTCAACAGGACTGTATTGGAATAGAAGAGAATATTCAACAGGACTGTATTGGAATAGACCAGAATAATATTCAACAGGACTGTATTGGAATAGACCATAATAATATTCAACAGGACTATATTGGAATAGACCAGAATAATATTCAACAGGACTGTATTGGAATAGACCATAATAATATTCAACAGGACTGTATTGGAATAGACCAGAATAATATTCAACAGGACTGTATTGGAATAGACCAGAATAATATTCAACAGGACTATATTGAAATAAACTGGAATTTTCCGCTGGATCTGCTATAGCTTTATGTAGTGATACTGTACAAGAGAATCATCAGTAGGATAGACTGAGCATTGACCCATAGGGCTACAAAGTCAGGTTTTACCCATTTCCATCTAAAAGGACCCATGAGCATCAACATGTGAAGTTCATAGGAGCATGTCAAATTTGGTGTCAAATGAAAGCTAAGAGTCTATTTATTCATGTTTTAATTAAGGAATTAAGGCATGAATGTTTCAACCGTTTTCTATCCTATCCTAAAACTAGGGAATAAGCAAAGGCTCTGGTTTCTGGTCAAACATATGGAAAAAGCGTCTTAGAAAACTTATACCAGAAAAGGTCTTAAAAGGTATTAGAAATCCAACAAGAACACACCAATGTTGACGTTAAGACCCTTGTTTTGGTAGTTGTGGAAATTGTGGTAAAATGATCGATAAACATAACAATAATGATGAAATACAGATCGTAATCAGCTGATAGCCAACTCATCATCAAGCTTTGATTATCTGAATCAGTTGTGTAATGCAGGGGCAAAACAAACACCTGGGGGGGGGGGGGGGGGGGGGGGGCAGGCCCAAGTTAACGGCAACTTTATTTATGTATTTTTTTGTGAACCTTTAACTAGGCAAGTCAGTTAAGAACAAATTCTTATTTACAATGACGGCCTACCGGGGAACAGTGGGTTAACGGCCTTGTTCAGGGGCAGAACGACAGATTTTGACCTTGTTAGCTCTGGGATTCGATCCAGCAACCGTTTGGTTACTAGTCCAACGCTCTAACCTCTAGGCTACAGTACCTGCCGTCCCCAACTTGAAGAAGTGTTTTGGTAATGAGAAATACAGTGCATTCGGGAAGTATTCAGACCACTTAACTTTTTCCACATGTTGTTACTTTACAGCCTTATTCTACAATGGATTCAATTGTTTTTTTTTACCCTCATCAATCTACACAATACCCCATAATGACAAAGCAAAAACAGGTTTTTGTAAAAAAAATTGATTAAAAACTGAAATATGACATTTACATTGTATTCAGACCCTTTACTCAGTACTTTGTTGAGTGGCTGGGCCACTCAAGGACATTCAGAGACTTGTCCCGAAGCAACTCCTGCATTCTCTTGGCTGTGTGTTTAGGGTCGTTGTCCTGTTGGAAGGTGAACCTTCGCCCCAGTCTGAGGTCCTGAGCGCTCTGGAGCAGGTTTACATCAAGGCTCTCTCTGTACTTTGCTCCGTTCACCTTTCCCTTGATCCTGACTAGTCTCCCAGTCCCTGCTGCTAAAAAACATCTCCACAGTATGATGCTGCCACCACCATGCTTCACAGTAGGGATGGTGCCAGGTTTCCTCCAGATGTGATGCTTGGCATTCAGGCCAAAGAGTTCAATATTGGTTTCATCAGACCAGTGAATCTTGTTTCTCATGGTCAGAGTCTTTAGGTACCAAGGCCCTTCTCCCCCAATTGCTCAGTTTGGCTCTAGAAAGAGTCTTGGTGGTTCCAAACTTCTTCCATTTAATGATGGAGGCCACTGTGTTCTTGGGGACCTTCAATGCTGCAGACATTTTTCGGTACCCTTCCCCAGATCTGTGCCTTGACACAATCCTGTCTCGGCGCTCCTTTGACCTCATTGCTTGGTAATTGCTCTGACATGCACCGTCAACTGTGGGACCTTATATAGACAGGTGTGTGCGCGCCTTTCCAAATTATGTCCAATCAATTGAATTTACCACAGGTGGACTCCAATCAAGTTGTAGAAACATCTCAAGGATGATCAATGGAAACAGGATGCACCTGAGCTCAATTTCTAGTCTCTTAACTAACGCTCTGAATACTTACGTAAATAAGGTATTTCTGGTTTTATTTTTAATAAATGTGCAAAGTAGTCAAAACAACTGTTTTCTCTTCGTCATTATGGGGCATTATGTGTAGTAGATTGATGAGGAAAAAAAAATATTTAATCCATTTTAGAAGAAGGCTGTAACGTGACAAAACGTGGAAAAGGGGAAGGGGTCTGAATACTTTCCAAATGCACTGTATGTCCAAAGACATTGTTTTAACATATTAAATATAATAGTTTAAAGTACACTTCAACTAATATACATTTTGGGGGATTTATGGACAACCTAGAGCAACATATGTTGTGTTTTATTCAAATAAGTTAGGTTTTTCTAAAGTAAAATTGTATAAAATGACCAGAGAATTTAATCCGAACGCATTTCAGTAATGAGAATTTGGGGTGAAAATGTATAACATTCAGGCTTTTTTTAAAAAATGTATTTAAAATAAGACACTGTGCCATAAACTAGACATCTTATTCTTCTGAATGATACAGTAGTTGATTGTTGTGGAAGCATCATGGTTTTCTGACTCAACTTGCTATTGCCATGGTTAAAACTGCTTTCATGAGACTCACAGATCATGTGTCACAAGTTTGGAAACCACATTACACTACAGTATTGTACAGTACAGTAAAGAAAATAAGATTAGAGTGTAGGTCAGTACAGTAAAGAAAAGTACAGTAAAGTAGAGTATAGATCAGTAGTAGTACTGTACAGTAAAGTATAGTTTAGTACAGTTCAGTAGATTATACTACAGTAGAGTACAGTATAATGTACTGTATTATACATTTACATTTTAGTCATTTAGCAGACGCTCTTATCCAGAGCAACTTACAGGAGCAATTAGGGTTAAGTGCCTCCTTGTTCAAGGGCAAATGGATAGATTTGTCACCTAGTCGGCTCAGGGATTCGACCCAGCGACCTTTCAGTTACTGGCCCAATCGCTAGGCTACCTGGCACTCATATTGTACTGTACTGTACTGTACTGTACTATACTGTGTGTGCTGCTCTGTACTGTACTCTACAGTTCTCTACTGTGATGTCCAAACTTGTGAAACATGCTCATTTTGTTGTGTTACAAAATAATGTCAAAGTGAAGAACATTTTGTATATATTTTTTTAATTAATGGGAAATAAAACACTAATATCCTGATTACATAAGTATTCAACCCCCTGAATCAATACATGTTAGAATCACCTTTGCCAGCGATTACAGCTGTGAGTCTTTTTGGGTAAGTCTCTAAGAGCCATGCACACCTGGATTGTACAATATTTGCACATTATTCTTTTTAAAATTCTTCAAGCTCGGTCAAGTTGGATGTTGATCATTGCTAGATAACCATTTTCAAGTCTTGCCATAGATTTTCAAGCTGATTTAAGTCAAAACTGTCCCTCTTGGAATGCAGACTGAATAAGATTTTCCTCTAGGATTTTGCCTGTGCTTAGCTCTATTACGTTTAATTTTATCCTAAAACTCTCTTGTCCTTGCCGATGACAAGCTTACCCATAACATGATGCAGCCACCACCATACTTGAACATATGAAGACTGGTACTCAGTGATGTGTTGGATTTGCCCCAAACATAACGTTTTGTATTCAGACAAAAAATGTATTTCTTTGCCAGATGTATTACAGTATTAATTTAGTGCCTTATAGCAAACAGGATACATGTTTTGGAATATTTTACTTCCTTATTTCACTTTAATCTCCTATCAAAGTCATTAAACTGTAACTGTTTCAAAATTGGCCTCATGGTAAACTTCCTGATCGGTTTCCTTCCTCTCCGGCAACTGAGTTAGGAAGGACTAGGGTTGCAAAGGATCGGAAACCTTCCAGGAAATTTCCATGGGAAACCTTTTTTGTAAGGCAATTCTAGGTCTTGTGGCATATTTTGGCGAAACTGTCCCCAATTCAATGGAATTGCAACCCTCTGCATGCACAGCGCATTCTTCCATCACATGTGCAGTGCACTCTTCCATCACATGTACAGCTGATTCTCAAGATCTTGCACACTAATGAGATGCTATTGAGCCCACACAACTACACTGTCTGAGCCAAGGATTACATGCTTTCTGGTAAGTTTTGATTACAATACTGGGTGGGGTCAATATATTTTATATGAAATACATTATTGTTTTGTTAACTAGTAAATAGTAGCCTACAGCAAAGTGTGTTTAAATCATTTCTAACTTGTTAACAATTTCTGCGAGTTAGTTTTTGCTACCATGGGGGTTTTAGCTTGCTTGAGCCTGCTAACTGAGGAGTGTTAATTCACTTGTTTCCATACATGTTTAATTTTAAAACATTTATCTTACAAAGGATTTGTTTAATCTAACTGCTCAAATAGTTATGGAATTGTATTTGTTGTTTTTTTACTATGTTTTTCTAATCTTTGCAGGAAACGTCACGGGCACTATCTGATGTGTGGAGACATTTTACTGCAGCTAATGTAGAAGGAAAAGCTGTGTACATTTGCAAATACTGTGCCAAATCCTATGTGAAGAATGCAACAATGATGCAGAATAATCTGGCCAAGTGCATAAAGTTCCCTCAGCGCTCACAACAAGCAACCTCTGACAAAAGTCCCTCTACTTCTATTCGAGGTGAAAATGATGAACCAGACACCTTATCGATAGAAACAGCTCATGGTCCTCCTGGAATCAGAAGTTTTTTTGACTCAATGGAGGAACGTAGTCAGAGAAATGCTCATGAATGTCTTGCTCATGCGTGCTGTGTATGCAACTGGTTTACCTCTGATGCTCACAGGCAACGTGTATTGGAAGAGGTTTCTGAATGTTTTTCGCCCAGCATACACCCCTCCAACCAGACATGATTTATCTACTCATTTGCTGGATGCAGAGTTCAACAGAGTTCAAGTGATAATAATTAACTACATCTCCACCCCTCAACCAGTATTCTACAAGAGCAGACAAGGGACAACAGACACACCGGTCTCTACATTGCAGATGAGCTGAAGGCTGTCACCAATGACATTGGACCACAGAAGGTATTTGCACTGGTGACAGACAATGCTGCAAACATGAAGGCTGCTTGGTCTAAAGTGGAGGAGTCCTACCCTCACATCAAGCCCATTGGCTGTGCTACTCATGCATTGAATCTGCTCCTCAGGGACATCATGGCACTGAAAACAATGGATACACTCTACAAGAGAGCCAAGGAAATGGTTAGGTATGTGAAGGGTCATCAAGTTATAGCAGCAATCTACCTCACCAAGCAAAGTGAGAAGAATAACAGCACCACTTTGAAGCTACCTAGCAACACCCGTTAGGGTGGTGTTGTCATCTTGTTTGATAGTCTCCTGGAGGGGAAGGAGTCTCTCCAAGAAATGGCCATATCACAGTCTGCAGATATGGACAGCCCCATCAAGAGGATGAAAATCAGCCTGAAACTCCTGATACCTATAGCAGTAGCCATTGCACGGATTGAGGGAGACAATGCCATCCTGTCTGGTGTGTATACGGACATAATCAATCCCTATCCCAGTCTGCTGTGCCCACATGCTTCAAGATGGCCACCACTGTTCCTGTTCCCAATAAAGCTAAGGTAACTGAACTAAATGACTATCGCCCCATAGCACTCACTTCTGTAATCATGAAGTGCTTTGAGAGACTAGTCAAGGATCCTAGACCCACTCCAATTTTCCCAAGAGGTCCACAGACGATGCAATCCCCATCACACTGCACACAGCCTTATCCCATTTGGACAAGAGGAATACCTATGTAAGAATGCTGTTCATTGACCGCAGCTCAGCATTTAACATCATAGTACCCTCCAAACTCCTTATTAAGCTCGAGACCACGGGTCTCGACCCCGCCCTGTGCAACTGGGTCCTGGACTTTCTGACGGGCCGCCCCCAGTTGGTGAGGGTAGGAAACAACATCTCCACCCCGCTGATCCTCAACACTGGGGCCCCACAAGGGTGCGTTCTCAGCCCTCTCCTGTACTTCCTGTTTACCCATGACTGCGTGGCCATGCACGCATCCAACTCAATCATCAAGTTTGCAGACGACACTACGGTGGTAGGCTTGATTACCAACAACGACGAGACGGCCTACAGGGAGGAGGTGAAGGCCCTCAGAGTGTGGTGTCAGGAAAATAACCTCTCATCAACGTCACCAAAACAAAGGAGATGATTGTGGACTTCAGGAAACAGCAGAGGGAGCATCCTCCCATCCACATCGACGGGACAGCAGTGGAGAAGGTGGAAAGTTTTAAGTTCCTCGGCATACACATCACAGACAAAAAAGGCGCAACCTCAAGGCAACCACAAGGCTCTCCAGAGGGTAGTGTTGTCTGCACAAAGCATCACAGAGGGCAAACTACCTGTCCTCCAGGACACCTACAGCACCCGATGTCACAGGAAGACCAAAAAAATCATCAAGGACAAAAACCACCCGAGCCACTGCCTGTTCACCCCGCTATCATCCAGAAGGTGAGGTCAGTACAAGTGCATCTCAAGGCCATCAGACTGTTAAACAGCCATCAGTAACATTGAGTGGCTGCTGCCAACATACAGACTCAGATCTCTGGCCACTTTAATGTAATAAATGGATTAAATAAAGGTATCACCTGTCACTTTAAATAACACACTTTAATAATGTCTACATATTCTACATTATTCATCTCATATGTATATACTGTATTCTATACCATCTACTGCATCTTGCCTATGCTGCACGGCCATCGCTCATCCATTTATATGCACATATTCCTATTCATCCCTTTACATTTGTGTGTATAAGGTAGTCATTGTGAATTTGTTAAGATTACTTGTTAGATATTACTGCATTGTCGGAACTAGAAGAACAAGCATTTTGCTACACTCGCATTAACATCTGCTAACCATGTGTATGTGACCAATCAAATGTGATTTGATGTTCAGACTCTGCTTGCAGATGAAAGAGAAGGACATCTGTACTGCCCTGCCCACTTCACTGTCGCTCCAAGCAGAGGAAACTGCAGTTCTGAAATACATCAAAAAGCGTGAAGACTACTGTCTGAAGCCCATACACGCCACGGCATACATGTTGGGCCCCAAGTATGCTGGCAAGATTATCCTGTCTGGTGCAGAAATCAACAAGGCATATCGTGTCATCACTACCGTGTCTCACCACCTTGGCCTGGATGAGGGCAAGGTTCTTGGTAGTCTGGCAAAGTACACTTCCAAGCAAGGGCTTTGGAATGAAGATGCAATATGGCAGTCGTGCCAACATATCTCATCAGCCAGCTGGTGGTTGGGACTTTGTGGATCTGAGGCTCTTACCCCCGTTGCCTCCATCATCCTCCAAATCCCACCAACATCAGCCACCTCAGAGCGTAACTGGTCCTTGTTTGGGAACACACACACCAAAGCACGCAACAGTCTGACCAATACAAGTGTTGAAAAATTGGTGGCCATCTAGGAAAATGTGAGGCTTTTTGAGCCTGACAACGAGCCATCCTCAACAAGGTTGGAAAGTGACAGTGAAGATGAGGCCTCAGAGTCTGATGTTCAAGAGGTTGACATTGAGGAGGTCCAGGGAGAAGACATGGTTGTCTTCCTCTCAGGCTTCCAAAGCTTTAGTTTCTAGACTATCATTGTACATATGTTGAAAACATTTTAGGGAGATGCGATGGATCATTGGAGATCATTCAATATTCCCTTTCTTTTGTTGTTCAGTGAAATCATCCCATGTGAAAAGTCATCTCATTTAATGAAAGTTCAATTCGTAACTAAATAGTTAAAAAAAAAAATTATATAGGAAGGATTTAATCATTTGCAATTATGTCTACTTATGATAAGGTAAAAGGTTTATGTTTCTGTCTCCATATGATATGGTAAATATATCCAATGCAAAAAACATCTACATTTAAATGGTATTAATATTAATTTGCATATATTTCCGTTAATTCCCACGGCAAGTTTCCGCCTCTGAATATTCCCCAGAATGTGCAACCCTAGGAAGGACGCCTGTATCCTTGTAGTGACTGGGTGTATTGATACACCATCCAAAGTGTAATTAATAACTTCATGCTCAAAGGGATATTCAATGTCTGTTTTTTTTATTTTTTACCCATCTACCGATAGGTGCCCTTCTTTGTAAGGCATTGGAAAAACCTCCCTGACCTTTGTGGTTGAATCTGTGCTTGAAACCCACGGCTGGACAGCAGGACCTTACAGATAACTGTGTGGGGTACAGAGCTGGAGATGTCATTCAATAATCATCCTTGCAACTTAAAAGTGACTCGATAAGCAACGTTCTCCTGAACGTATTTAGGCTAGCCATAACAAAGGGCTTGAATACTTATTCACTCCAGACATCTAAGCTTTATATTTTTAATTCCAATGTGACATTACAGGGTATTGTGTGTCGGTCAGTGACACAACAGCTCAAATGACTCTATTTCCAATTCAGGCTGTAACACAACAAAATGTGGAAAAAAGGGGTGTGAGTACTTTCTGAAGGCGCTGTATTTAAAAAAAAAGCTTTCTTTCTGACAATTCGAATTGAAAACAATCACAGTAAGGTACTTCACTGTCACCCAGAAATGATTTGTTATTGAATCAGTCTCAGCATCATTCTGTTACTTGCCTTTCTACAATGGCTATTTGGGGACATTTGTGCCATCTGGTGTTGCGAAACAAATCTCAGTAACTCAAAGCTTCAAACGTTTCAACAAGAACATCAATGTGGAAAACTGATTGGATTTGTAAGAAGTCATCGACATAAATTAATATAAGATTTTTTTGGTCTTTTTTTTCCCACTCAACTTTAAACCTACATCTGACGACAAACGTTAACATTTTGGGGATTTCACATTGAATTCATGTAACTTGACAACTCAATCAAATGTAAATCAAAATGAGATGTTGAACTGACGTCTTTGCCCAGTGAATGTAAAATGTAGCTATACTGAGACCTGTGTTATCACAGTCCTGTCAAAACACATGGCTGAAATGCACCAGCTGAAATAGCACTTATAGATGGATCTGAGGTATAATTACCAGTTACCACTATCTACCACATGGTGGCAGTAGACACAACAGAGAATGGTCAGAAACCAACGAGCAGGTAACACATAAGGTGGTCGACGTTTCTGAGTCAGTGTTACAGAGAAAAGCAGACACACATGCTCACAGGTGAAAGGAGATTTGATGACTTAGACTTGCGATTAACACAGAGGGAAATCTTATAGAGAGATAGAGGGGGGGATAGTGCAGGAGGGAGAAAAAGTCATGAGAGAGAGAGAGAGAGATGTGCTTTCTCCTTCGCCACAGAACACATTGGTTAATAAACCATAAACATAAACACCACACATGTATTCAAATGGTTTAGCTAAAACAGCCTCTAGTACAGCCCATAAACAAGGTAGCAAGTGCAGGGTCCCTAAAAACCCACCTCCTTCTACGGCCACCCCCTGACCCCATTACACGGTCTCTTCAATGAGACGGCGAGGGCTTTCCAAAATAGTTTTCCTGAATGCATTACACATACACACACATACACGGCGAAGCCCCTTTTGAAACGCAGTAGAGGGAGGTCAGGGGTCTCTCTGTAAAAGGAAGTATTGTACCCCCTATCCATTAGATGAAGAGCTACAAAAAAAAAGAAGAAAGGGCCCGGCAGAAGGGTCCTCAAGCACAACATTACATCAGTCTCATTCTCTCCGTTCAATTCAATCCCGCTTTTTCTCTCTCTCTCTACACAGGCAGACAGGTTTTCTTCTCCCCACAACGGGGCAAAGGAGAAGGGGGGGGGGGGGGGGGAGTAGTAGAGGAGGAGGGTAGACCCAATTAAAATACTCTGGTGATGTTTTAGCACCGATGCGGTTGGCTGGGCGAGCAAGAGAAAGAGAGAGGAAGTGAGTTAGAGAGCAAGTAAGAGTGAGTGAGTAAGAGAGAGAGAGAGAGGGAGAGAGAGGTGAGAGGGAGATGCAGGGTAGCCTTGGAAACCTAAATAAAGGGGGAAAGGGTCAATGGGGTTTTGGTGGTGTACAGTGCGGTTGGGCATCGTCTCAGTCCAGCGGTCTTCAGAGAGACTGTCTTTTGATGAGAGAGTAATGGGTGGAGTGATGGGGAAGGATGGATACAGAGGGGAGGGGTAAACGATGCAGGGATTTAAATGGTGACTAACCAAAGGGAATATGTCTAAGATACCGAAAAAACCTTGCGGTACAGATAACAGAGTGATGGCTGCGGGATAAATGACCCCGTGGTAGAGGTGGTGGGAGGGGATCGACCTAATGAGACCATTAGCGGCCTCCCACAGCCTCTGGGTGATGGAGCGAAGGGGAAGAGAGACACGGACTATCACACGCAGACGCGCACACACACACACACACACACACACACACACACACACACACACACACACAGGGATAATAAAGCTTTACTGCACCTCAGACACACACACCAGTGCAAGCCATAGGATAAGGAGCAATCTAAATCATGTTTAATGGCATCACTTCGCTGCCCTCTTCTCCTTCCTTCTGTATCTCTCTACCTCCTATCCCTCCTCTGAACACCTCCTTTCTCCCATCTATACTATCTCCTACTTTTTCCTCTCTCCGTCTCCTCTCCACCCCAGCCTTTTATTGCATCCCTCCTCCTCTCTTATCTAAAACGTCAGGATTATCAGCTGAAACACATGAGTGCACACACCAACACACACGCACGCATCGACACACACACACACACACACACACACACACACACACACACACACACCAACACAGCCCAGTGAAGTTAGATTAACATGATCAGAGTGCAGATTTTACCCACACTGCTTCAAAGCCTGCTGGCTGACATTGATCTTTGGCTCTGGGTGCTATTATCTCCACATGCCTTGAGAGCCTACACAGAATGGGAATGAGTCTGAGCTAATGCTATCAAGATCAAGCTAATATGGGGATATCGATGGTTGAAAGCCTTGGCTTGATGAAAAGTAATGTTGAAAGACAGAGATTCATCAAGTCTGTGATTGAGATATATTGAGTTAATGTGGTTGCTTGATTGAACCTGAATCTCCCACTACTTAGAATGTAAGAGATAGCAAAGCAAAGTCAATCTGGCAACCCTGTATTTATAGAGAGTGAGATTTGGCCTAGGGTTGCCAGGTTAGAATTTTGCTGTAAGCGAGCAGCAGACTATAAATAAATCAGATGCAGTAAATAATAATTTGTCAGTTCTTGTTGTCAGGTGTTCCCAGAGACATTTCCTCCCCCTCCATCTGGCTCCTGTCTCAGTCTGCAACCAGATATCCAGTTCTGTGCGAGTGGTGCACACACACAAACACACACTGCTCATCGTTCTTTGCCTGTGAGGCTCTGGGGCATTCTCATTTTCCTGGGTTTAGGGTTTCAGGACTCCTGTACCAGCATCCTCCTCCCTCATCCCTCTGCTCTTCCTCTCTCCTCACCTCTCCTCTCTCTCTCATCTATGCAATTTCTTCTCTCCTTCTCTTTCCCTCTGGTCTTTTGTCTCACCTGTGTCCTCCCACCACTGCCTCTTCTCTCTGTTCCTTTCTCTCTCATCTCTCCATCCCTGTCCTTGTCTTGTCAGGATTGGTCTCAAGCCTTCATTCATTATTTATCAACAGTAGAGGAGAGACACAAGGTCTTACCGACAATAGACGCTCCTCAGGGATAGAGACCACTGTAGAGGACATGCGACACACACACACACACACACACACACACACACACACACACCGACTAAGGTACTCAGACAGAGCTATGCAAAAAGACACACACACACACACTGTTTATTGCCCTAGCTGTGGAGGGGCTGCAACGCCCAAGGTTCCACACTTGTTCCGATAGCCTGGTAAAACATAATCCAGCGTCCTGCTCCAGGCTATGTCATAGCCTCAGCTTCCTCTCTCATATCGCTCTTCTCCCCTCTTTTATTCTCGCTCTCCCGCCATCTCTGAACCACCTGCTCTTCCTACTGCTCTCTCTCTCTCTCTCTCTAACTCGCTCTCCTCTCTTTTCCCTCTCTCATTCTCTCTCTCCTTCCAGCGTATGTGCCAGGGAGGGAGTTTCCTAAATCATCATACCATTCCAAACAGGATTACACAAGAATATTCCCACTGCCACCCTCCTTACATCCCCCTCCGGGAATTACAACCAACGCCAGATCCAGGCCGGGAGTAAAGCCAGTTAGCGACCAAAACCTTAATCTCATTAATCAATGATTGGCTGTTCTTTTTCACTGAAATGAGCCTGGAATTCCTTTATCCTTGCCATCTTGGAGAACCAAAGGGAACGTCATTCTTTCCACCTCCGATTTGGTCATTTATCTAAAGCCAGGCGACAGTGCAGCTATTCTCTCCTGATCCTCCTCAATGCTCCGTCGATTCATCTTGATACAATTCTATTTTTCCAGATGACGGGGCAGACCCTCAACCCCTCCCTCTGCGTCCCCCTCCCCCCACGTCCCCCTCCCCTTCTCTCCCCTGTCCCGTCTCAGGCCGGCTGACAGCGAGCCAACGTTAATACAGGCGATAGCTCTCGCCACCACCCCCCTCTCGCCCCCCTCTCGCCCTTAACGACATGCGTAGCTAATAAATGGGGCTCCTATACAACCACCCCACTGACTCTTGATACTGTGTATAACCCTGACCCCGAGAGATGGAGGGAGAGAGAGGGAGGGAGAGGGAGGGAGGGATTGGAGAGGAGGGGACACGAGGAGAAGGTGAAAATACAGGGTATCTGTATATAGATGGAAAGATAGTTCCAAGGTAGAGAAAGAGAGCGAATTGCTAAAGAATTAGAGAGACAGAGAGCGAATTGCTAAAGAATTAGAGAGACAGAGAGCGCGAGAAACAGGTAAAGAGACAGAAAGAGCAGAAAGAGCGAAGGTTTTTGACAACAGAGTCACACGAGATGGCCGGCCTGGTTTGCTCTGCCCCTCTCACCCTCACCACTGGGGGGTTGGCAGGGGGGGTCGGGTGGTGGGTAATGAAGTGGACATAACGTGGATAGATGCGGTCATTATAGGGACGTGGAGGACACCTGTGCTCGGGACTGGTCTGAGGTAATGAACTGTGGCGTACTGAACAGCGGAGAGGTGCGGGGCAGTATCTTCATACTCTATGATGGTAAAGGTTGTTCAAAACGGGGGGACATCCAGCGGGAGACTCCTGAGTCTGACACACACCCGTTGATCCTGAGCTGTCGTCACTGTGTTCTTTAGGAGCAGCTCTGAGACACAGAGTGTGTCACACTCCCACACACTTGTCATCTCTCAGCCAGACCTTAGGAGGCCACTGACCTCCAGTGGCACACTGACATCACTGGAATGTTTTGCCAGCATCAGAACATCCGCGTTAGCATGAGGTGCAGCACTGTCCCCTTGGCCTGCAGTACACATACGACCGAGGACTCCTTGAGGGAGACAGAAACAAAGTAGTACTCTGCTGATGCCAAGGGCGAGGAGCAAATGATGACAGAGGGGAGAGAGAGGGCGAGGTAGAGGAAAACAGATGACGGCGTCCCAAAAAAGGTACAGTTGCCACGACCACAAATACAAATTCCATCTACACACTGTTGCCCTAGAGCACACACACAAAAACTACACCTACCTCGGGCCTAAACGTCAGGACCACAAGTCATTTCCACGAAGCTGTGAATGATTTGTGAGACAAGGTAAGGCCTTTATACGTCCTTAAAAGGAACATCAAATTTGACATCCAAATTAGGATCTGGCAAAAAAATATATACTTGAATCAGTTTCAGAACCCATTGCCCTCTACGGTTGTGAGGTCTGGGGTCTGTCTGCTCAACAACCAAGAATTAACAAAATGGGACCAACACCAAATTGAGAGTACATGCTGAATTCTGAAAAAGCATCCTCCGTGTACAACGTAAAACACCAAATAATGCATGCAGAGCAGAATAAGGACGATACCCGCTAATTATCAAAATCCAGAAAAGAGTAGTTCAATTCTACAACCACTTAAAAGGAAGCGATTCCCAAACCTTCCATAACAAAGCCATCACCTAGAGAAGTGTCTCCTTAGCAAGCTGGTCCTGGGGCTCTGTTCACAAACACAAACTGACCCTACAGAGCCCCAGGACAGCAACACAATTAGACCCAACCAAATCATGAGTAAACAAAAAGATAATTACTTGTAGGACTGTTTTGGTTGACCGAGAGTCATCTGTTAGTCGAATAAAATGAACTATATGCAGGCTACTTTGCCTGATGCATTTTTTTAAATAAATTATTTTAGGCAAGTCAGTTTAGAACAAATTCTTATTTGCAATGATGGCCTACCAAAAGGCACCCTGCGGGGACGGGGGCTGGGTTAAAAAAAAATATATAGATATAGGACAAAACCCACATCACGACAAGAGAGACATGACAGCACTACATAAAGAGAGACCTTAGACAACAACATAGCAAGGCAGCAACACATGACAACACAGCGTGGTAGCAGCACAACATGGTAGCAGCACAAAACATGGTTACAAACATCATTGGGCACAGACAACAGCACAAAGGGCAAGAAGGTAGAGACAACAATACATTACACAAAGCAGCCACAACTGTCAGTAAGAGTGTCCATGATTGAGTCTTTGAATGAAGAGATGGAGATAAAACTGTCCAGTTTGAGTGTTTGTTGCAGCTCGTTCCAGTCGCTAGCTGCAGCGAACTGAAAGGAGGAGCGACCCAGGGATGTGTGTGCTTTGGGGACCTTTAACAGAATGTGACTGGCAGAACGGGTGTTGTATGTGGAGGATGAGGGCAGCAGTAGATATCTCAGATAGGGGGGAGTGAGGCCTAAGAGGGTTTTATAAATAAGCATCAACCAGTGGGTCTTGCGACGAGTATACAGAGATGACCAGTTTACAGAAGTGTATAGAGTGCAGTGATGTGTCCTATAAGGAGCATTGGTGGCAAATCTGATGGCCGAATGGTAAAGAACATCTAGCCGCTCGAGAGCACCCTTACCTGCCGATCTATAAATTATGTCTCCGTAATCTAGCATGGGTAGGATGGTCATCTGAATCAGGGTTAGTTTGGCAGCTGGGGTGAAAGAGGAGTGATTACGATAGAGGAAACCAAGTCGAGATTTAACTTTAGCCTGCAGCTTTGATATGTGCTTACCAAACCACATGACCTTTGTTTTGGAGGTGTTCAGAACAAGGTTAAGGGTAGAGAAAGATTGTTGAGCACTGCAAATAAAAATGTAGGCATAAATTACTAAAGAGGGAGGCAGAGATCAATATAGCCTAACTAGAAGAAAAAAACATGCTCCCTACCCAACCCTCCTCCTTTGCAGATTTTGCCATTATGCTCTTGAAGTTGCCGGTAATAGGCTTCACCAGCGTTCCATTTGGAGTGCCAAGATATCATACCATTTCTACCGATCTACGTGCCAGTTATGATTTTCATATGCACATTTTCGTGGAACAGTATAATTTCATTTATAATAAAGTCTTCATATTTCAAAATCAATGTCATGTGGTTCATTAAATTATATTTAAATGAAAATGATACAAATCTAAAAGTAACTTCTATTGCCATTGCCAATATGTAAAAATAGAGTACATAAAGGCAACAAATAAAAACATTGCAGCCCTCAGGTAGAAAATATCCTGATAAAAATAAACATCCTATAAATCACATTGGCTACGCATGGCTGGTCTTCAAGGAACTTGCAACATTGTATCAACTATTAACTTGTGTCTGGTCTGAAGCTGGTACTAGCAAACTTGTATAAAATATTCTGGGCCGTGTGTGTGTGTGTGTGTGTGTGTGTGTGTGTGTGTGAGTGAGTGAGTGAGTGAGTGAGTGAGTGAGTGAGTGAGTGAGTGAGTGAGTGAGTGTGAGTGAGTGAGAGAGAGAGAGAACGGTATAATGACAACGGTAAGACTGTAAATATTACATGGAATGCGTTAACAGAAATGACCGAACAAACATTGAAGATTCAGAATTATGGTAATTAACGGTAAATGTGATACTGGTATGCCATCCCCGCGGCCTCCACAATGGATTAGTCCACTCAGACAGGCGTGAATCAGACAGGTGTCTCGTGTGCTATCATTTAAAAATATATATATTTGCCACTGCTCAACTAAAACAATCATGGTCCACCAACAGCCTATTGACCAAACAATCAACCAGCTCTAAATGGGGTCAGCTCTAATTACTTGACACCTTGGAAAAAACCAACCAAAAAACTAAGCAAAATGGAATGCTATTTGGCCCTAAACAGAGAGTAAACAGTGGCAGAATACCTTTGCAAAATTAAGGAAAGCTTTGACCATGTACAGCCTCAGTGAGTACAGTGCCTTGCGAAAGTATTCGGCCCCCTTGAACTTTGCGACCTTTTGCCACATTTCAGGCTTCAAACATAAAGATATAAAACTGTATTTTTTTGTGAAGAAAGAGCAACAAGTGGGACACAATCATGAAGTGGAACGACATTTATTGGATATTTCAAACTTTTTTAACAAATCAAAAACTGAAAAATTGGGCGTGCAAAATTATTCAGCCCCTTTACTTTCAGTGCAGCAAACTCTCTCCAGAAGTTCAGTGAGGATCTCTGAATGATCCAATGTTGACCTAAATGACTAATGATGATAAATACAATCCACCTGTGTGTAATCAAGTCTCCGTATAAATGCACCTACACTGTGATAGTCTCAGAGGTCCGTCAAAAGCGCAGAGAGCATCATGAAGAACAAGGAACACACCAGGCAGGTCCGAGATACTGTTGTGAAGAAGTTTAAAGCCGGATTTGGATACAAAAAGATTTCCCAAGCTTTAAACATCCCAAGGAGCACTGTGCAAGCGATAATATTGAAATGGAAGGAGTATCAGACCACTGCAAATCTACCAAGACCTGGCCGTCCCTCTAAACTTTCAGCTCATACAAGGAGAAGACTGATCAGAGATGCAGCCAAGAGGCCCATGATCACTCTGGATGAACTGCAGAGATCTACAGCTGAGGTGGGAGACTCTGTCCATAGGACAACAATGAGTCAGTCGTATATTGCACAAATCTGGCCTTTATGGAAGAGTGGCAAGAAGAAAGCCATTTCTTAAAGATATCCATAAAAAGTGTTGTTTAAAGTTTGCCACAAGCCACCTGGGAGACACACCAAACATGTGGAAGAAGGTGCTCTGGTCAGATGAAACCAAAATTGAACTTTTTGGCAACAATGCAAAACGTTATGTTTGGCGTAAAAGCAACACAGCTCATCACCCTGAACACTCTATCCCCACTGTCAAACATGGTGGCGGCAGCATCATGGTTTGGGCCTGCTTTTCTTCAGCAGGGACAGGGAAGATGGTTAAAATTGATGGGAAGATGGATGGAGCCAAATACAGGACCATTCTGGAAGAAAACCTGATGGAGTCTGCAAAAGACCTGAGACTGGGACGGAGATTCGTCTTCCAACAAGACAATGATCCAAAACATAAAGCAAAATCTACAATGGAATGGTTCAAAAATAAACATATCCAGGTGTTAGAATGGCCAAGTCAAAGTCCAGACCTGAATCCAATCGAGAATCTGTGGAAAGAACTGAAAACTGCTGTTCACAAATGCTCTCCATCCAACCTCACTGAGCTCGAGCTGTTTTGCAAGGAGGAATGGGAAAACATTTCAGTCTCTCGATGTGCAAAACTGATAGAGACATACCCCAAGCGACTTACAGCTGTAATCGGGGCTGAATAATTTTGCACGCCCAATTTTTCAGTTTTTGATTTGTTAAAAAAGTTTGAAATATCCAATAAATGTCGTTCCACTTCATGATTGTGTCCCACTTGTTGTTGATTCTTCACAAAAAAATACAGTTTTATATCTTTATGTTTGAAGGCTGAAATGTGGCAAAAGGTCGCAAAGTTCAAGGGGGCCGAATACTTTCGCAAGGCACTGTATATAGCCTTGCTGTTTAGAGGCCACCGTAGGCAGACCTGGCTCTCTAGGGAAGACAGGCTATGTGCCCAATGCTCACAAAATTCAGTGGAAACTGAGCAGTACTTCCTAACCTTCTGCCAAATGTATGACCATATTAGAGACACATTTTTCCCTCAGATTACACAGACCCACAAATCATTTGATAAACTCCCATATCTATTAGGAGAAATACCACCTGTGTGCCATCACAGCAGCAATATTTGTGACCTGTTGCCCCAAGAAAAGAGCAACCAGTGAAGCACCAACATCACTGTAAATACAGCCATGATATAGCATTTTAAATGTCTCCTTTGAAACTTATGTGAGTGTAATGTTAACTGTTTGTTTCACTTCTGTTGATCTGTTCCACTTGCTTTGGCAACGTAAACATGTTTCCCCATGCCAATAAATCCCTTTGAATTGAGAGTGGGAGGGGGGGGGGGGGGGTATACGAAGAGAGAGAGAGAGTGGGGCGGGGCAGGGGAGGAAGGGGGAGTGAGAGAGAGAGAGAGCATGACAGTTATCTTTAGAGGGGCTACTCAACCTCTGTAAAACATCCAAAACATCTCCAGGCAAAATGTCAGGCAAAATGTCTGCACTTACAGAGGAGTTCTGCAGAAGAATACATCTGGACTTGGATAACCCCAGCAATACATTATGGTACTGTACTTTATGTACCCCTTGCTCTCTCGGAGGAGAAAATGTGATGATGTAAGCAGTCGGATTTCACCTGCAAGCCTCTTCTATAAGAGTGGCAGCTCACATTGAATCGTGTCACATCTTATTTAGTGTCAAATCGCATCAAGTCGCAATTTGGCACGTGTGGGAGCAAGAGAGGGACGAGAAGAGGGAAAGGAGGAGAGAGGAGGGAGGGAGTAACTCTTAGACATTACCCTCTGTAGCCCCATCCACAGGTTATGGTAGCTTGGGAGTGCACTACAGTAACGTTTATACAAATGGACGGCGGAACGCGTGGCGTTTTGAGAAGAGTTGGAATGGATTTAGCTGGTTATTCCCTCTCCGGTTCTTTCTCCCTTCACACAGGACTCAAGCCTGTGGCTGAAAGAATGAATCACACAGTGCCACTTCCCAGTATTTACTGTGGCTCTACGTTGGTGATATTAGGGTTACCGTCAGACAATAATGGCAAGGCCACAAAGCGCCTCAAGAGTAGGAGTGCTGATCTAGGATCAGGTCCCAACCTGTAGGGTGTTCAACCATAAAATGATGAATTCATTCAAGGTTTATACAAATATATCCATTCGATGGAAAATCTGCCAGAAAAACAACAGTTCAAACCCCATGTCTTTAACATTTATGGTTTATAAGTGACCGACGATTTACTCTTGAGAATTGAGCATGTTAAGAGTGAATGGAATGTCACAGGCATGATCAAAAAGGGGTCACTGCTACATAGAACTCCGTGGCGCTGCTCCGCGGCAGAACGGACCTAACTTCGAAAATCAACTGGCAAGCTAACTAGTGGCTGTAGGTTCGTGAGAGAAAGCATAGTATTTTTCTGTTTTCATTGTGTATTTTCTGAGTCTTTCCGTTTAAAACGCCACAGAAACGGACCCTCTCAGTGTAGATTGTTCGAGGTTTTTAGGCAATGAAAACCTAAAGATCTGGAGGTGAGAATGATGACGCTAAGTCGATTTTTGGATTGGTCCAACTTGCAGAAACCTCCAAATGGTACGGAAGCGATTCAACCAAGAGTGGTGCAGTCCAAACTAGTAACGGTCACAGCAAATGAACGTTCTTATTTCATCAACACTATCAACTACAAGTATATTAAGATTAGAATATTATAGAGAACAATCTAATGATTACTTCCAAGGTAATGTATAATGACAAAGAAAACAACGTTTTGGTATTCATTTCGTAGCACCCTCTTCAATTGCCCTGTTTGAAACGCCCTACATCCTGTCCATATAATCCTATTCATTGTGACCCGAAAAGGTGAAAACCAAAATGAACCATCAGCACACAATGACGAGAAACAATTTGGTTAATGGCAAAAGCAATCTCGTGGGAGGAACCGTATACAAAGTATCGTACAAAGACATCAGGACATCTGTAAACCCATTGAAGGCGCTCTTCTGGAATGGAGACACGGCGAAGCGACAGGAAAAATGGGCTCATATTAGAGCGCTTAGTCTGAAATGAGGCGAGATGTGTTGAGCTGAGCCTTAGCCCCTAGTGATAACTCACAACTCAGGGGGAGCAGAGAAGATATCCTCGGGGAGAGAGCCTGTCGAGAGAGGCTGGGGCAGCTTCCACCACAGCTGAAGCCTAGGACTAGAGATTGGTTTAGTTTATTAGCACATGCAGCAGCTACTCTTCCTGGGCTACAAATACATGACAAAGTATAGAACAGTTAAGAGACATTCAATTCAATTCAACATTTAAAAAAATCAAATAGGTGAATGAAAGACACAACAAAAATACTATTTGCACACTATACATATTCATATTCTTATATACAGTACAGGTCAATTAAATATGTACAAAGAGGAGAAGTGTTGTGATAGGCTCCGCAGGTCGGGAGGACCTCCCCTGGGACTCACCGGCCCGACTGACAGCAGCAGTGTAAGGAGGAGTCATCCTGGGCAGCTCTTTTGCTCCCTGGCAGAATCTCACACACTCTCATTACACACTCTTCCTCCTTCTCCATCCATTCATTCTTTCTTCATTTCTTTCTTTCTAGCTCCCTCAATTTTACTCTCTCAAACACACACAATCTCTCTCTTACACACACACAGAATAAGAGAGTGAGAGCGAGAGAGAGAGAGTGAGAGAAAATAATGAGAGAGAGAAAAGAGTAAGAGAGAGAGACCCTGAACCTGCAGAGGGTGCACGTTGAATCCTCCCTGCTCAGCATCTGTCTCTCTCTGTTCCCAGTGAGGTGTCCTGCCCCATTATTACAGCTCTGTGACATAGTATTATAGCCCTGCCTGGGCCTGCTGTCTCAAGACAACGTCTCCACAAGACTAAACCTTTCACTTAACAGGGTGAAACGGCTGTGGAGACAATCGTTACGGCAGACTGAACCACTCTTTTAAAGGGATGGGGGGGGTGTTGGGGACAATTGTTATGGCAAATAGAACTCATTCATAGAGGCAGGGCCCAGAACCTTACTCAAAAAAGGGGGGATTGGGGAGGGGGACTTTGGATGTACTTGACCATGGGAGCCACACAACCCCTCCTGAAGCCCGACGCCTGGCTAGGAACCAAACCACAGACTAAGACTGGTATCAGTCTTATAGCAAGTGTTTGCTATAGTGTGACACAAACGGCTGAGAGAACATGCCTTCGGAGACACAATCACTGTCCTCCCTCCCTCCTTTCTCCAGAGGTCTGTGATACTCATATTCACTAGTGCAGAAGGACACGGCTTGTCATGTGATGTGTTTTTCCCTTCATGGTAGACTGCCTGCATTCCTATTAGGCAGGGATGAGATCTGGTTGCCGTGGTCCAGATGAAACGCTGCTGGACACACACAGTGTCACACGGACAACGTCGTACACATACGCATACAAAGCAAAGCAAAGACCAGTCTGGCACTCTGCAGCGGCACGTCTCAAAGACCTTCTTCGATATAGAAAAGCACAAACTTGCAAATACCACACCCTGCCAAACAGTGGTAAGAGTACGAGTCTCCCTGGTGGAGGTCTCTCTAAAACAGCAGCTTGCAGACATGTCTTTATAACAGCTCTTCCCACCAGCTCGTCTGCATAGAGAAGCACACGGAGCAGTTATATGTTGGATTAACACATAGGCACATGGGTGAGAATGGGTTTGTCAGATACCGAGCACAGAGGGTGTATGTACGTGCGTGTGTGAGCACTCGTCATGCGATAATTAAACTGCAGCCGCCTCGTCAGACCTTATTGGTGCCTAATTAACTCTCAAAGATGGCCGTCATGAATTCCTACCAGAACGCAGTCTCCCACCAGTTGACAATGAAATGAATTCAGAGCAATCCGTGGTCAAGTCAATGATGAGTCCATTCAAAGAGATGACATGTGTATGCACACATAGGACTAGACTGCCAATGTGAAGAGCTATTGAATATGTAACGAGCTTTGCGGTCCTTTCACGTACAGTGTTATATTCAAATGTAATCCAATATCATTATACTGTATTATGTTTCATTTTTCCAGGTCGGATCTTTTCAATAAAACTAATACGCCCTGTGGCTGGAGCAGAAATGACCAATTTCACACCATGGGTGATAAAATATGCCACGACAGCCAAACAAATGAATAAATACTTCTAACACGGAACCCAAACTGGCTGAACGTGTGCGCCATCGTGCATAAATGTTTTTTGTCCCCCCACACCAAACGTGATCACGACACGCAGGTGAAAAATATCAAAAACTCTGAACCAATTACATTCATTTTGGGACCGGTCAAAAAACTTTAAAAATTTATGGCAAGTTTGCTAACTAGCTTGCACTTGCTAGCTAATTTGTTCTATTTAGCTAGCTTGCTGTTGCTAGCTAATTTTCCCTGGGATATAAACATTGAGTTGTTATTTTAAATGAAATGCACAAGGTTCTCTACGCCGACAATTAATCCACACATAAAACGGTCAACCGAATCGTTTCTAGTTATCTCTCCTCCTTCCAGGCTTTTTCTTCTTTGAATTTATATGGTGATTGGCATCTAAACTTTCATAGTATTACCACAACGACCGATAACACAGTTCGTCTTTCAATCACCCACGTGGGTATAACCAAGGAGATGGCACGTGGGTATCTGCTTCTATAAACCAATGAGGAGATGGCATGTGGGTATCTGCTTCTATAAACCAACCAACCAACAGTGTCTTCTGACCCCTCCTGTCTCAGCTTCCAGTATTTATGCTCCAGTTTTAACTGTTCTGCATGCGGCTATGGAATCCTGACCTGTTCACCGGACGTGCTACCTGTCCCAGACCTGCTGTTTTCAACTCTCTAGAGACAGCAGGAGTGGTAGAAATACTCTTAATGATCAGCTATGAAAAGCCAACTGACATTTACTCCTGAGGTGCTGACTTGCTGCACCCTCGACAACTACTGTGATTATTATTATTTGACAATGCTGGTCATTTATGAACATTTGAACATCTTGGCCATGTTCCGTTATAATCTCCACCCGGCACAGCCAGAAGAGGACTGGCCACCCCTCATAGCCTGGTTCCTCTCTAGGTTTCTTCCTAGGTTTTGGCCTTTCTAGGGAGTTTTTCCTAGCCACCGTGCTTCTACACCTGCATTGCTTGCTGTTTGGGGGTTTTAGGCTGGGTTTCTGTACAGCACTTTGAGATATCAGCTGATGTACGAAGGGCTATATAAATACACTTGATTTGATTTGATGAGGAGATGGGAGAGGCAGGACTTGCACCGCGATCTGCGTCACAAATAGAACTGACTTTTATTTTAGGCCTTGGCAACGCAGGCGCTCGTTGACGCGCGCGCGAGCAGTGTAGGTGCAATAATTGAATCATATAGATTTCTAAATGTATTTTGCAACGCGAGCGGTGTAGTCAAGGTATTAAAATCTTCCATGAAACACAACATTCATAAAACTGAATTTGCTGCTGTACTCCAGCCTGGGGCAGGGAGGTTATAATCACAATGGTTTATATTTAACTAGGATGCCCCGGAGAGAGGACACCAACTTCATTAAATACAAAACCCTGAACGTCCACATCAACAGGGCTGCAGTGGAGTGGGTCGGGTGTCCAAATCACTAACGACTTAAAATGCTCCACACACACGCCCACAGTCGTAAAGAAGGCACAACATTGTACATATCTACCTCTATCATTCCAGTATCCCTGAACACTGTAAATATGGTACTGGAACTGACCCTGTATATAGTATGCTTACTTACTTTATCATGTTCTTCTTATTTTTATTTCCTGTGTGTTTTTTTGTTCTACATTATGTTATTTTTTTTTGCATGGCATTGTTACTGATTACTGCATTGTTGGGTTTAGAGCTTGCAAGAAAGGTGTTTCACTGTACTTTACATTAACACTTTAAACGTCTACACAGGCTAGAGCAGAGTAGCTCTGAACACACACATGGTTGAGGAGTATTTCTGTCTGTAATATAGCCCTTTTGTGAGGAAAAACGATTTCATGATTGGCTGGGCCTGACTCCCCAGTGGGTGGGCCTGGCTGGCAAGTGGGTGGGCCTATGCCCACCAATGGCTTCACCCCTGCCCAGTCATGTGAAATCCATAGATTAGGGCCTAATGAACTGTAACTCAGTAAAATCTTTGACATGTTTGCAAGTTTTCATTCAGTATACATGTAAAGTCGGTAAAACAGTATATAAACATTAGTAAAGCAACCAGTTTTCAATGACTACGTACAGTGGGGCAAAACAGTATTTAGTCAGCCACCAATTGTGCAAGTTCTCCCACTTAAAAAGATGAGAGAGGCCTGTAATTTTCATCATAGGTGCACTTCAACTATGACAGACAAAATGAGATGGGTGGAGGACAGAGGAGCCTCTTAAAGAAGAAGTTACAGGTCTGTGAGAGCCAGAAATCGTGCTTGTTTGTAGGTGACCAAATACATATTTTCCAGCATAATTTGCAAATAAATTAATAAAAAATCCTACAATGGGACTTTCTGGATTTTTTTTCTCATTTTGTCTGTCATAGTTGAAATGTACCTATGATGAAAATTACAGGCCTCTCTCATCTTTTTAAGTGGGAGAACTTGCACAATTGGTGGCTGATTAAATACTTTTTTGCCCCACTGTACATACGGCAGCAGTATCAAAGGTGCAGGGTAGAGTACCGGGTGGTAGCCAGCAAGAACAGTGACTAAGGATAATGGTAACAGTCTGATTGCCTGAAGATCACAACTTTGATGCACCCATCCTTGATGACCTTCTTGGCCTTCCTGTGACACCGGGTGCTGTAGAGGTCCTGGAGGACAGGCAGTGTCCCCCCGGTGATGCATTGGGCTGACCGCACCACCCTCTGGAGAGCCCTCCAGCTGCGGACGATGCAATTGCCATGAATGTGGACAGTCTGTGCGTACACACAAACACATACACATTGAAACTATCACACACACACGTATGCACATATACATTCACACACACACACACATATACATGCACACACTCAAACACAATAGAGACAGGCACCTCTGGGCATAAAGGATTTGTTAAAAAATCTCACTGGCACTTTAATTCCCACTACACCCCCCAGAGAAAAAGACAACCTGCCGGTGCTCTGTAAGGAAACAGACCACCGGTATATACTGTGTCCACACTTTATTACAATATTCCTCCTCTATCACAAAAACAACAAGCTTGTTTCCATTAAAATGTTTACATAAAGATAATGGCGTATCTGCAATTAGCCGAGGGAGGCAGGTGATAGCGCTTGGCGCTAGCGCTAAAAGGTAAACATCTCATTGACTGACAGCATGCTACAGAGACAAACACAAGGCGTTTAGCAGTTGGTGTTTGGTGGATAGCCATGGTCTCGGTTTGCCTATCTGTCTCTCTGAGAGGCTTTTCCTCTGGTTCCAGATCCTAAACTGACAGATTGACAGACATGTCACTGGTCTGCAATTAGATGGTACAGTACAGACGCACAGGAACCCTCACATATCCTTATGTACACAATGGCTTGAATACAGCCAGAGACCACAGTCTGTTTCTGACAGGCAGCTGTACAGACGCCTCCTCCAGGGTCCTGTCATGGCCCCTGCCATGGTTTAGATTGACATTTATTGATTCTGACCCAAACAAAAGGTGTGGAATATAACAGCATTTCATGTTAGTCCGTAGAATTCATTGTTAAACTGCCCTGAAGTGCAAAGACCAATACTGAAATCGTGAACATTACTAAGGGGTTAAAGCAACAAAAATAATCCCATGGTTTAAACATTTGGGCTAGAGGTTCACATCAGATTTTGAAATTCAATGGAATTGCGTGCGCGAGCGTTGCACAATAAATGTACACATACTGCACATGTTATTCAATCATTGCACCCACACTGAACTTGGTTCTATTTGTGACTCTGATGCGCTGCGAGTCCCACCTTTCCCATCTCCTCATTGTTTTTTAGGAGCATACACCCTCGTGGGTGATTGAAAGATGAACTGAGGTCCACACTCCAGTCCAGTTGGTGGTGGTAATGCACCTTAAAGTTGTTTGCCAACCGCCATATGAAGTCCAAAGAAGAGGACCTTGTGCATTTCCGGTAAAATAACAACCCAATGATTATATTCCAGGACAAATTAGCTAGCAACAGCTAGCTAAATGTCCATCAATGTTGAATTGCTTTTCGACCTGTCCCCCAAATTAATATAGTTGGTTCAGAGCTTGTGCACCTGTCCTGATCGCATCTGGTGTGGGTGGACAAAATCAACATGCTCGCGCGCGAGTGGTCTGGTCAGCATGTAAGAGGGAGGCAAGAAAGAAAGAGAGACGACACAGCGATAGAGGGAGAGAGGCTGAGAGAGAGAGAGTTGTGATATGAAGGGGTGATGAGAACAGTGGTTCCTCATTACCCGTTTAACACTGACGATGCTCATGAGAAGCTGAGGAACGAGAAAGAGGAAGTGAGGGAGAGAGAGAGAGAGACATGTGAAGAGGAAACATGGATGAATGAAATAGGCCACTGGAGCCTTCCTTTAGTGAGGAAAAGAAGGGATCATGCTAACATTGCCAATCTCATCCAACATTTATTCCCGAAACCCCCTTAAAAACACTAGTTCTCTCCTCGAGGAATTCACCTTTGAAGTTCCCACTTGAGCTGAATCCCAACTCCCCCCCGAAAGACTGTATGCATGACACACTGCACCAGAAGTAAAGCCCAAATCAAAAGGGGGGGTCCTACCAAAAGACACCCCCTCCAAACGCACGCACACACACACCCCCTCCTCTGCCTCCAGCTAGTGGTGTGTAGGAGGGGTATGTGGGTGGGTGGGGGACACAGAGGAAGCCTCACAACCCTTGAAGGCCCAGGGCTCCTACAATATGTAGCTCCTAAATGAAATTATCTCTCAAGTTCAATAATATTTGTCTAGAGAGAGATGAAACATGAAGAGCCCCGGTTTCCACTAGATAGCATAGCCGCAAAGCCAAAACTGGCAATATCATGAAAACAAGAATTCTCTCTCTCTGTTGTTTTCCTCCTCTCTTTCCTCCCTCTCTCTCTCTCTACCTTGCCCACGTTTCTGTAGACATGCTCTCTTCTCCAATGACTCCGTCTCCTTCTCTACAACTTTCTTCCCTATCTCATCACCTATCTTCCCTCACCCCTTCTTCACCTCCCTCCCTCCCTCCCTCCCTCCCTCCCTCCCTCAGTGATGGCAGCAGAGTAAAGGCTTCAGCTTCACATTAAAAGGCTGTCTTCATCCCCTTGATCTCCTCACCTTGCTTCCTTCTTCCTCCTCTCACAACGCTGCATTTATTCATTTCCCCCTCTGTTCTCTTCCCCTTTCCGTCAGTGTTCCCTCTGTTCTCTTCCCCTTTCCGTCAGTGTTCCCTCTGTTCTCTCTTCCCCGTTCCGTCAGTGTTCCCTCTGTTCTCTTCCCCTTTCCGTCAGTGTTCCCTCTGTTCTCTTCCCCGTTCCGTCAGTGTTCCCTCTGTTCTCTCTTTCCCTCGGGGAGAAGAGATCAGCTCTTTACAAGAGCGAGGCCCTGTTCCGACATGTCCATTAAGGTCAAACACAAGTCTAATTGCTCTCTTTCTCGACTCTCTTTCTATCCATCTCTCTATCCCCGTTATGCTGTACGAGCTGAAAATGCTCTGGCCCCTGTAGTTGGGTTTGAGTTCCTTTCGGCTATCGCGTCATTCCATTGTTTACCACTTGGGGGCCACTGTCCTGTGTTGATGTGTGTTGTTCGTTTAACACACTCAAACCTGTAGGAGAATTGTTACATTCCAAAATGGTGAAAGTCACATTGTGGAGCCGCAGACGTTATGGAACGCCATCCTTCTTGCTGTCATTTTGTAGAAGCGTTGTCTTTTTTACTCATTTCAGTTCCTATTACTGTACCTACGAAGCAGTGGCAATAAGTCATTCTCCAACACTACAGTAGCTGTACCGGGTTTATCTACCTGCTAAGCTTAGGTAGGGGACTCTTTTGCGAGGGCAGAATAGTGAACCATCAAACCGTTGGTTCAATTACCCTTGTTTTCTGTCCTAATCTTCTACACTCCATTCCCTTGTCTTTCTTCATCTTACCTGGTCCTCCATTTCACTTTCCTTTCCTCCCTCACTCCTTCCTTCCCTCCCTGCCTGCCTGCCTCCCACCCTCCGTTCCCTGGGGTGTCGGTGCTGTGTCTGTGACACATAATTAAATTCTGTGAGGGACACAGTGCATGCCCACTGGGGCCCAGGAACACTCTATACTCCACACTGGTACAGCTGGGACACACACACACACACACACACACACACACACACACACACACACATATTTTCCCCCTACAACCACAACAATAAACAACCCCGGAGAATCACATCGACTGGATCACAGTATTATAAGGTCTTTCAAGCATGGCTCTGTTCTAATGAGACTTAGTTTAGTATGAACTACAGTTATTGCTTAGGCAAAGCCTTCTCTGATTTACTCACAAACAATAGTAATACATATGCTATTTAGCAGATGCTTTCGTCCAAATCGACTTATAGTCACGCGTGCACTTTCCTGGCCTGCCGTTACAGGCGCCAGGCTCTACCAAACGGGCAACAGAAGAAAGAGTGGTAGTAACAGGACAGAGAATGGGCTGGACCAATTAGAATGTAGTAATCAACGAAGTCACGGTAGAATATCCTGCATAGCTACCTATCTTCTGAAATTCTCCTAAGAGTCCAATGGCTGCTGTGGAAGAGAAGCTTCAGCGCAGAATGACAAGGCACTGTCTACCTCGACTGCACAAGGATCACCTCATCCCTCCGGTCATCAACCTCAGACACCGTTTGAATTGAAACGTTCATAAATCAACCAATCCACGCCAGGTATCGATTTGAACCTTGAACACACATTTCTAAACTCTAACCCTTGTTTCCTTATAGCTCTTGACATTGTTTGCTGTCGTTCTACTGCAAGTCCCTACGGTACTGTACCATTCTGCTAGCTGGACTGGGCGTTAAATATTAAATAGGATGACGATAGATAGAGTGCATGGTGACATCATCATGCCCTAAAATCCAGGCAATAAGACAACAAGGTCTGTGGGCAGGGGAGAGAGGGGGAAGAGTGAAAGTGTTGACTTGCGCCAACTTCACCAGCTCAGTCACTTACTCTTTCTCTGTTAACAACACACACGGGTTAACTTCTGATCTTTCATTACTCCACTCAGCTAAGAGAGGAGGACAGAAGGCCTCACCCTGTGTGTGTGTGTGTGTGTGTGTGTGTGTGTGTGTGTGTGTGTGTGTGTGTGTGTGTGTGTGTGTGTGTGTGTGTGTGTGTGTGTGTGTGTGTGTGTGTGTGTTTCAGGATTGGGGTCAATTCAGGAAGCACACAAATTCCAAATTTGTGTGTAAGCACACGCAGCTCCTCCTGTGTACTCACAGACAGGTGGATGACTCTGGACCCCAGAGTGCTTCAACAGTCCGACAGCAAGCCTGCCTGAATAAGAAGTGGCCATCTTGCGTCACTAACTCAGCGCACATACATGAAACACCTGGAGTATGAATGATTGAAGATGCCATGGAAGAAGGAAAAGGACTGAGCACGCATGAATACATGGAAATCTCATAGGAACAGATACCTGTAGAGACGGAAAGAGTATGCATGAATACCTGACTAGCCTGTAGGCATACTTGAATACCTACTCCATGTCTAGTGGCAGCGTTGCTCAAAGACATAGAGCGCTGAGGGAAGCAGAGGAGCTCTAAGAAAACCCATCTATCTCTACCGCTCTACCTCACCCTTCTCACATTCACATTCTACTCTTCTTTCTCCCTCTCTCTCTCTCTCTCCTCCCTATGTCTCTCTCTCTCTCTCTCTCCTCCCTATGTCACTCTCTCTCTCTCTCTTCTGCCTCTCAACGATATGAAAACAAGGACTGGGAGACACACAAGACTTATCTGCACTCGCCATTTCATAATGTCCTTTCGCTGATGATAATATTGTGAGTTTTACCATCACTGCCGCCCACGCTCGCTGTCACTGCATACTAACAGATATGTCACTGTGGAGCCAAATTAACATTCCTCTGTGTGTCTGTGTAAAAGGCAGCCCGCCAATCTGTATGGTTTGCTTGGTAATTAAAGATGCTGCTGGTTTCCCCTTATTTAATATTCATTTATTTTAATTGAATAATCACATGCTTATTAAGTGTCTCTCTCTCTCTCTCTCTCACACACACACACACACACACGTATGTGTACGCCCTCAATATTAACACACATTTCAAATGGCGCCTTTACAATTCTCCATACAGTTAATTTACTATACTGCGGCAGTCACGACTCGACAAAAGATCTCATTGGAGACTTCATTAAAGGCTAATTGATTTCATCTGTGGTATTCTGAGACTGATAGTGTACAAATTTGCCCCAAACAGGCTTAGGCCAGCCCATTACATCTGCCTGAATATTACAATGGAGAATTGAATCACACATTTACAACAGGAGGGAATAATGGATATAATAGATATAATGGATATGGATATGAGAATGTTTCACAATGAGAGACGGGGATTCATTTCACCACGGGCTCTGGTCTCCATCTCCTCCCCCCTTATTTTTTTTCCCTGTTTCTCTATCTCTTCCACTCTACAACTCTCTTCTCCTCTCATCCCTCAGAATTACAGGCTAATACAATGAAAGCTGGCTGATTGGAATGGTAGGCCAGGGAGAAAGAAGAACCATAGAGTACCCATTCTACCCCAATGCGTCCCTTTCTCTGTTAGACAGAGACCTAAAGCTTATCATCAGCCACGGTATAGAGAGGAAGAGAGGAAGGTAATGAGAGAGAGGACTAGAATGGAGGAGAGGGGGGGCGGGGGAGGGGGGAAGGTAATGAGAGAGAGGACTAGAATGGAGGAGAGGAAGGGCGGGGGGGGGGAGAGAGGAAGGTAATGAGAGAGAGGACTAGAATGGAGGAGAGGGGGGGTGCGGGGGGGGAGAGGAAGGTAATGAGAGAGGACTAGAATGGAGGAGAGGGGGGGCGGGGGGGGAGAGAGGAAGGTAATGAGAGGACTAGAATGGAGGAGAGGGGGGGCGGGGGGGGAGAGAGGAATGTAATGAGAGGACTAGAATGGAGGAGAGGGGGGGAGAGAGGAAGGTAATGAGAGAGAGGACTAGGATGGAGGAGAGGGGGGGAAGGTAATGAGAGAGAGGACTAGAATGGAGGAGAGGGGGGGCGGGGGGGAAGCAAGAAAGACGGGGGAGAAAGTGAAATGGTAGGAGAGAATAAAGACCGTTTAAAGAGAATGTGAGGGGAAGAGAAAAGTACAAAGTAGAGAAAGAATTAGGCTTGTAAGGCCATCTGATTCCATTTGATAATAGAAGAGACTTTCCCATTTAAGTTGACATACAAATCAAATCAAATTTTATTTGTCACCTGCTTTCTAAACAACTGGTGCAGACTAACAGTAAAATGCTTACTTACCAGCCCTTCCCAACAATGCTGATATATTTTTTTTAAATAATAGAATAGTCGTAAAAGTACAAATAAATACACAATGAGTAACGAAAACCTGGCTACAGTTTAAGTCAGAAGTTTGCATACATTTAGGTTGGAGTCATTAAAACTAGTTTTTCAACCACTCCACAAATTTCTTGTTAACAAACTGTAGTTTTTGCAAGTTGGTTAGGACATCTATTTTGTTCCTGAAACGAGTAATTTGTCCAACAATTGTTTAAAGACAGATTATTTCATTTATAATTCACTGTATCACAATTCCAGTGGGTCAGAAGTTTACATACACTAAGTTGACAGTGCCTTTAAACAGCTTGGAAAATTCCAGAAAATTATGTCATGGCTTTAGAAGCTTCTGATAGGCTAATTGACATCATTTGATTCAATTGGAGGTGTACCTGTGGATGTATTTCAAGTCCTACCTTCAAACTCAGTGACTCTTTGCTTGACATCATGGGAAAATAAAAAATAAATCACCCAAGACCTCAGAAAAAAATTGCAGACCTCCACAAGTCTGGAAATTGTTCCCAAGGATGAACCAAACACCTGCAGGTACCACGTTCATCTGTACAAACAATAGTACGCAAGTAGAAACACCATGGGACCATGCAGCTGTCATACCACTCAGGAAGTAGACACTTTCTGTCTCCTAGAGAGGAACATACTTTGGTGCGAAAAGTGCAAATCAATCCCAGAACAACAGCAAAGGACCTTGTGAAGATGCTGGAGGAAACACGTACAAAGGTATCTATATCCACAGTAAAACAAGTCCTATATCAACAAAACCTGAAAGGCCGCTCGGCAAGGAAGAAGCCACTGCTCCAAAACCGGCATTAAAAAGCCAGACTACAGTGTGCAACTGCACATGATGACAAAGATTGTACTTTTTGGAGAAATGTCCTCTGGTCTCAACATAAATGGCCATAAAGACCATTGTTGTATTTGGAGGAAAAAGGGGGAGGCTTGCAAGCCGAAGAACACCATCCCAACCGTGAAGCACGGGGGTGGCAGCATCATGTTGTGGGGGGCTTTGCTGCAGGAGGGACTGGTGCACTTCACAAAATAGATGGCATCATGAGGGAGGAAAATTATGTGGATATATTGAAGCAACATCTGAAGACATCAGTCAGGAAGGCCTACAAACCTAACTCAGTTAAACCAGCTCTGTCAGGAGGAATGGGACAAAATTCACCCAACTTATTGTGGGAAGCTTGTGGAAGGCTACTCGAAACGTTTGACCCAAGTTAAAACAATTTAAAGGCAATGCTACCAAATACTAATTGACTGTATGTAAACGTATGCCCCACTGTGAATGTGATGAAAGAAAACTATTATTCTGACATTTCACATTCTTAAAACAAGGTGTATGTAAACTTCCGACTTCAACTGTATATATAGCTAGCTAGTCAACCTTCTCCAACTTTCTCTTGGACTATAACTGTAGGCTTTTAAATATAGGATTTTACTATTAATGAACAGCAACTTTATTTTAATATTTGGCCATCAATTTATCATTGCATATTGTAACAAAGCGAGTATACACAGTGTCAAGTCCCAAGCTGTGATCTTGTCAACCAATCACAACAGGTTAAGGAAAGTTCCAGAGAGAGAGCCAGTTCATCTCTCCTTGTTTCGGGTCTGGGGGATTGGTAGTGGGGTGAGCTGCTTGAGAGTGCTGTGAGATGATGAAGTCACCAGCACGGCTTCCTAATGTATTGTCACAGATAAACAATTGTCCAATGCAGGTCCGTGGACAACTCTGCTTGGGGGGCTTCAGAGATCTGTGTCTGTGGATTTCAGCCCCAGGATGTAAAATGAATACATCTCACAGGCTAAAACAACATGTATTCTCTTTTTCTGATTTACTTGAAATTAGATACTCTAGCGTTGTCTCTGTATCCCCCCCCTATATTTCAAGCAGGTTTCTACCAGTGGACCTGCTGGGCCAGCACCTACTGCTCGCCTCTGTGTCTGCTGTTCAGACTCCTCCATTGAGGAGTACATTAAACTTGTCAGTTAAATATGACATTTTTTTGTCAAATAATATTTTCTCAACTACTACGGCTGTGCTGCCATGATAGAACTCTGATTCAGATCATCCTTTTGGCAGGTGACTTGATTTCCTGCTAGATCAAACCTTAACTTGGCATGGAAGCTTGCTCAGGTAAATAAAATACAGGCTAACCTGTCAAAAGCTTTTTTTTTTCTCTTCTGTTTTTATAACAGTATAACCTCCAATAATCTTAATGCAACTACATATTTTTTACAGACACAAGATGTCCGTTGCCCGGCAAAGTTGTCTACAGTCTCTGTGAGTGCCCTCACCCATGTTATGGCCTCTGTGAGTGCCCCCACCATTGCAACCGCTTCTGTGAGTGCCTCAATCCCTGCACCGCTGTCTGCAAGTGGCATTTCATGGTCCAAACACACCAAGACAGCCATGAAGAGGACACGACAATGGCTATTCCCCCTCAGGAGACTGAAAAGATTTGGCATGGGTCCCCATATCCTCAAAAAGTTTTACAGCTGCACCTTCTTCCTGCTGCTGCAAGGCAAGTGGTACTGGAGCGCGAGTCTAGGTCCAAAGGGCTCCTTAAGAGCTCTACCCCCAAGCCATAAGACCGTTGAACAATTCATTAAATGGCTACCCGGACTATCTGCATACAGTGCCTTCGGAAAGTCTTCAGACCCCTTGAATACTTTCAGCCTTATTCTAAAATGGATTAAGTAAAAAAAAATCCTCAGAAATCTACACACAATACCCCATAATAACAAAGCGAAAACCGGTTTAGAATTGTTTTTGCTAATTTATGAAGAATAAAAAAACTGAAATACCTTGTAAATATATAAGTATTCAGACGCTTTGCTATGAGACTCGAAATTGCCTGCATGTGCATCCTGTTTCCATTGATCATCCTTGAGATGAATCTTCAACCTGATTGGAGTCCACCCATGCTAAATTAAATTGATTGGACATGACTTGGAAAGGCACACAACTGTCTATATAAGGTCCCAAAGTTGACCGTGTATGTCAGAGCAAAAACCAAGCCATGAGGTCGAAGGAATTGTCCGTAGCGTTCCGAGACAGGATTGTTTCGAGGCACAGATCTGGGGAAGGGCACCAAAACATTTCTGCAGCATTGAAGGTCCCCAAGAACACAGTGGCCTCCATCATTCTTAAATGGAAGAAGTTGGCATGGGGGACTCATGCCAAATCTTTTCAGTCTCCTGATGGAGAAAAGGTTTTGTCGAGCCCTCTTCATGGTGGTCTTGGTGTTTGGACCATGATAGTTCGTTGGTGATGTGGACACCAAGGAACTTGAAACTCTCGACACAATCCACTACGGCCCCGTCGATGTTAATGTGGGCCTGTTCGGCCCACCTTTTCCTGTAGTCCACGATCATCTCCTTTGTCTTGCTCACATTGAGGGAGAGGTTGTTGTCCTGGCACCACACTGCCAGTTCTCTGATCTCCTCAATATAGGCTGTCTCATCATTGTTGGTGAACAGGCCTACCACTGTTGTGTCGTCAGCAAACTTACTGATGGTGTTGGAGTTCTGTTGGGGCACGCAGTCGTGGGTGAACAGGGAGTACAGGGGGGACTAAGTACACACCCCTGAGGGGCCCCAGTGTTGAGGATCAGCATGGCAGACCTGTTGTTGCCTACCCTTATCACCTTGGGGAGGCTCATCAGGAAGTCCAGGATCCAGCTTCAGAGGGAGGTGTTTAGTCCCAGGGTCCTTAGCTTAGTAATGAGCTTTGAGGGGCACTATGGTGTTGAACGCTGAGCTGTAGTCAGTGAACAGCATTCTCACATAGGTGTTCCTTTTGTCCAGGTGGGAAAGGGCAGTGTGGAGTGTGATTGAGATTGCATCATCTGCGGATCTGTTGGGGCGGTTTGCGAATTGGAGTGGGTCTAGGCTATCCGGGAGGATGCTGTTGATGTGAGCCATGACCAGCCTTTCAAAGCACTTCATGGCTACCAACGTGAATGTTACGGGGCGGTAATGATTTAGGCAGGTTACCTTCGCTTCTTTGGGCACAGGGACTATGGTGGTCTGCTTCAAACATGTAGGTATTACAGGCTCGGTCTGGGAGAGGTTGAAAATGTCAGTGAAGACACTTGCCAGTTGGACCATGTATGCTTTGAGTACACGTCCTGGTAATCCGTCTGGCCCCGTGGCTTTGTGAATGTTGACCTGTTTAAAGGTCTAGCTCACGTCGGCTACCTAGAGCGTTATCACACAGTCATCCAGAACAGCTGGTGCTCTCGTGCATGCTTGCCTCAGTATTGCTTGCCTCAAAGCGAGCATAGAAGGCATTTAGCTCGTCTGGTAGGCCCATGTCACTGGGCAGCTCGCGTCTGGGTTTCCCTTTGTAGTCCGTAATAGTTTTCAAGCCCTGCCACATCCGATGAGCGTCAGAACTAGTATATTAGGATACAATCTTAATCCTGTACTGACTCTTTGCTTGTTTAATGGTTCGTCTGAGGGCATAGCGGGATTTCTTATAAGCGTCCGGATTAGTGTCCCGCTCCTTGAAAGCGGCAGCTCCAGCCTTTAGCTCGATGCGGATGTTGCCTGTAATCCTTGGCTTCTGGTTGGCCAAAGACGGATGCTGTGTCAGTTGTTTGGGCTTATTTTGGTTTTAAAACTAGGGACATCGAGCAGATTCAGGCAGTGTGCTTGAACTGTCACAAAACTAGAGCAACCGCTCAATGTAACACAAACAACTTATTCCACCATTTGAAACACAGGCATGTAATACAGCATGACAAATGCATGGCGAAAAATAATTATGCCAACAAGCATCATGATAAGAGCAAAGCCCAGGCAACAATAAATTACGGAATGGTTTCCACACACAACTCCCTATGCAACACACTCACCGATGGAACGAAATGACAGATGTCATGACGTACCACATCGCAAAACACATGGCCCTAATTAAACAGTTGAACAGTTCAAAAAGATGGTTCATACTCCGGACAAGAAATACTAAATGCCATGTACAAAAAAATGTCATGCCAAAATAGCATCGGAGCTAAAAACAGGTACACTATTTTGCGACAACAACTGGAACCCTACATGTCATTGACACTGCGCTACACCGATGCCGACTGGAAGCTGCGCAGCAGGTGCTTGCAGACTGCCAACTTTCCAGAGGACCACACTTGGGAGGTAATAGCCCAGGGGCTGCTGGTCCCGCTAGCAGACTGGGATCAGCCAAAGGAGAAGCAGGTGTGCATCACAACGGACAGTGGGGCAAACGTTGTGAAAGCCACTAACCTAAATGGATGGACTAGGTTGAAATGCTTTGGCCATCGACTGCACCTTGCCATCAGCATGTATTGCAATAAAGTCACATAAAAATTTAGCAAATAATATAATAATAACACCCATAAAGGACTTCAACTTGTTTTTTTTTTTAAATAACAAATAAATACATGACTAAATGAATGGTTAAAAATACAGGTCTCTTTCTGTAGCAGTGTAGGCGATAAGGTAACAGAAGGAACCGTTTATGGATTTGGCAGCTCTAACGCAGTTCCACCTCGGAGACTGCCAAAACAACCACTATGCGGGTGTCGACCAACGCTAATCTGATTGAATTGAGTGCCACAGTTACAAAGAGTAGCTAGCTAGAAATTGCGCAAAAAAATGTGTTTTTCAAAGATTTCAAAGAAAAGGAAAGCAGACAATGAATGTAGGGTGTTCCAGCGAGTGGACATAAAAATATTTATTTATTGAGGTATCAGGGAAAGCTGTGTGCTTAAGTGTGCAAAGAGAGCATCGCTGTCTTGAAAGACGACAACTTGTCCCGACACTTCCAGACAAAGCATGCATAGAAATATAGGAATCTGTCTTCTGAGCAGAGGGCATCGAAATAGTTGCTTTCTCAGTTACAAAAGCAGAAAGGTCTTTTCACAAAACTGCTTTCAGCAAACGACGGAGTTGCGAGAGCTAGCTATGTACTGTCCCACAAAATGTCTAAACATAGCAAGCCATGTGCTGAGGGCACATTCATTAAAGAATGTTTAATTGACTATGCAGCAAAACTTTGCCCCGACAAGAAAGAGCTGTTTGAAAATGTTTCCCTGTCAAGACGAACAGTGACACGGCGTGTTGAGGACATCGCAGAGAATATGGAACAACAGTTGAAAGACAAGGTAAAGGATTTTACATATTTCTCCTTGACCCTGGATAAGAGCACTGATGCACGTGACACGGCGCAGTTGTTGATATTCTTACGAGGCATAACCCCAGACTTTGAAATTACAGAGGTGCAGTGACAGTCAATGAATAGCACAAACACAGGGAAAGATTTATTGGAGGAGGTTAAGTTCTTAAGGTATAGGGGGCAGCATTTTCACTTTTGGATAAATAGCGTGCCCAATTTCAACTTCCTGCTACTCATGCCAAGAATATAAGATATGCATATTATTAGTAGATTTGGATAGAAAACACTCGGAAGTTTCTCAAACTGTTTGAATCATGTCTGTGAGTAACAGAACTTATGTAGCAGGCAAAACCCAGAGGACTAACCATTCAGATTGTTTTTTTTTAGGTCTGTCTGTTCAGTGAGTTCTCATTGGGAAACGATATTTCTTAGGCACTTGTTTTCAGTTAATACCGCTTCCACTGGATGTCACGAGTCTTTGGAATTTGGTTGAGGTTATTCCTTTGTGCAATGAAGAAGTACGGCCATCTAGGAACTGGGTAACATTGTTGAGAGTTGCGCAAGACTTGAAAAGTAGCGTTGGTTTGTTGTCTTCCTGTATTGAACACAGATAGACCCGTCTTCAATTTGATCAATTATTAACGTTTAAAAATACCTATAGTTGTATTACAAAAGTAGTTTGAAATGTTTTGGCAACGTTTATAGGCAACTTTTGAGATATTTTGTAGTGACGTTGCGCAAATTGGAAGCAGTTTTTTTCTGGATCAAACGCGCCAAATAAATGGACATTTTGGATATATATGGACAGAATTAATTGAACAAAAGGACCAATTGTATTGTTTATGGGACATATTGGAGTGCCAACAAAAGAAACTTGTCAAAGGTAAGGCATGTTTTATATTTTATTTCTGCGTTTTGTGTAGCGCCTGTAGGGCTGAAATATGCTACTCTCTTGTTTACTGTTGTGCTGTCATCAGATAATAGCTTCTTATGCTTTCGCCGAAAAGCCTTTATAAAATCTGACATGTTAGCTGGATTCACAACGAGTGTAGCTTTCATTTAGTATCTTACATGTGTGATTTAATGAAAGTTTGATTTTCCCCTATCCTAGAGAGGTTAATAAGTGTGTGGCAAAGCTGGGACTGAGTTTTGAAAAGTTATCCAGTGTGACCACTGATGGGTGCCCAAACTTGACAGGAAAAAACGTTGGCCTTTTGAAAAGGATACAAGATCAAGTAGCTGAGATGAACCCAGATCAGAAGATTATTTTCCTGCATTGCATTATTCATCAGGAGGCACTCTGTAAATGTGTTCTGAAAATGAGCCATGTTGTAGATACAGTCACTAAAGTGGTAAACTTCAAGAGCAAAATCTTTAAACCACAGGCAGTTTGTCTCACTGTTGGAAGAATCAGAGTTGGGTCATGCAGATCTCCCCTACCACACAAACGTGAGATGGCTGAGTTTGGGGAAGGTGCTTAAAAGGGTGTGGGAACTGAAGTCGGAGATTGCTGAGTTTTTGCAAATGAAAGGAAATTATGTGGATTTCCCTCAACTGCAAGATAAAGAAAGGTTGGCTGATTTTGCCTTCGCCGTGGACATCATGGCCCTCCATGAATTAACTGAATTCCAAACTACAAGGGAAGGGCCTTTTTGCACATCAGATGTACAGCCTTATCAAAGCCTTCCAAGGGAAAATTACTCCTCCTGACCCGCCAAGTAGAAGCCAACAATCTCACCCACCTTCCGACAATACCAGTCTGTTTTCTATCAGATGATGAATGGGAGAACATCGCTGCCGCTTGCTTTGAACAGTGAGTTTTCTCGTCGTTTTGAGGATTTCAAAGTGTTGGAAAATGACATACCTTTGGTTTCCTCTTCTTTCACCTTCAATGTGGATAACGCTCCCACTGACCTGCAACTTGAGCTTTTCTATCTTCAACCTGATGCAGTGATTGGAGAACTATTCAAAACAATGTCACTGATAAGGTTCTATGCATCTATTGATGAACAAAACTTTCCAAAAATAGGAGTCCTGCTCAGAAGATGCTTGTACTGTTTGGGTCAACCTATGTATGTGAACAGACATTTTCAGTGATCAAATATAACTAGTCAAGGCACAGATCATCTCTTACTTACTCTCACCTCTCAGCAATCCTGCGCAAAGCGACGTCAGAAACTATACCTGACTTCACTGCTCTAGTCAATGCCCATCAGAGACTTCACTCCTCACACTGATTGAGTAGTTTAAATGTAATGTTGAGCTCGCTCTCTTTCTTGTGTTTTTGTGTATACCCATTAACAAGAGTTCTGTCCTTGGTGCTGAATGCACAGTGTACTTTTCCCTCTGTGTAGTTCATTGCATGTTTAATAATGAAAATACCTGGCAAAAGGAGAACATGGATGTGATATATTTCTGTGCATGTTAAAAAAGTTAAAGAAGTATCATATCTGGATGTGATATACAGTAGATATATCTGTCAACACAGTCATACACATGATGTATAATCCTGTAATATGATTCTGGCCAGCAATGGCAAAAATATATTCTAATGTGGCCCCCCATGGAAAATAATTGCCCATACACACATGTGTATGTGTGTTTCAAATTTGTCATTAATAAACATGTTTCTATATTTCAACCAATCATTCTTCACTTTTAATGACTCAAATATTTGTCTCTCGGAGTAAATTGTCATACATCCCACTGGGCACACACTGGTTGAATCAACGTTGTTGTTGTTTCCACAAAATTTCAATGAAATGACGTTGTACCAGCCTAGACTAGATGTTGAATTGACGTCTGTGCCCAGTGGGATGTGACGCATTTCTAATGATCAGGTAATATGCAGTCCACAAGAAACCGCAACAGATAACTGACAATTGAAGATAAACATATACAAGGTAACGGGAGTATAGTACAGTAATAAACCAACCTCATTAGAATACTTCTATATGTTTTGATTACACCACCATAATTATTTCATTAACTTTTTAGGGATGGGGGCAGTATTCGGAAATGCGGATGAATGGTGTGCCCAAAGTAAACTGCTTGTTACCCAGGCCCAGAAGCTAGGATATTCATATACTTGGTAGTATTGGATAGAAAACACTCTGAGTTTTTAAAACTGTTAAAATAATGACTGTGAGTATAACAGAATTGATATGGCAGGCATAAAACCCAAGGACAATCATTCCAGAATTTTTGTTGTTGTTGAGGTGTCTGCCCATTCAAATGCTTGTTTATGGGAAAATCAAAGGAATACCTATCCCAAAGAGGTTTTAACTCAGGTGATCTTAAATTCACCAATGTGAAAAATAATAACACTGGTAGGGAACCTTTGGGTCCACTCTTCCCCTTCCTCAAACACAGGAAAAAAAAATGTTATTTTCATAGTTTTTCAGTTTATCATGATAAATAATGAATAGTACACACTTATATTATGAAGAAGAACCCTACATTTTCCTTATCCGTTCTCTATTTTCCCTCCCTTTTCTTCTCCCCCTTCTTTCCTTCCTTAACATATTGTTCACCAGCTTTGGCGCCAGAATAGTGGGTTCAATTCCCAGCACCACCCATAGGTAAAAATGACGCATGACTGTAAGTCGTTTTGGATAAAAACACCTGCTAAATGGCATATATTATATTATTCAATTATATCAAACCCAACCGTTTATCTTTCCAGTGATGAAGACGTGGATGTCTCATGGTGGGGTATGCAAAGCGGGTCAAATTTGAGCACGTCTATCTTCTAAATGCTTTTAGCATTGAGGTCCAAAAAGGAACTTTCTGACCACTTCTACGATGGGAAAATATGTATGGAAAGTTTCATTCAAATCAAAAGGGGTGCAGTCAAAAAGTGATTGGAAACAAATGGAATGGCCATGCAGGTATGCAAAGACATCCCTAGATGCAGCTTTAACCCTATATGTCATGACTGGCATGACAAAATGTGGACCTGCAGAGTAATGGAGAAACTATAATATCTTCCTATTATACTGCTTCACAATGACTACAAGTTGCCTGCATGCTTAAGTCATTTGCAAGAGATCTGGGTGCCACACCACCATTATAACAGAACGGTCTGATTTATTATGAAGCGGTTCAAAATAAATCATAAAACGCTGCCAGGGATAGTCAGCGGCCTGTAGGAGCTGAGGCCTCTGCCTTTATGTAAATAAAAACCTTGGACGGGTAATTCTCTGGGGAAAAGTTCATTAGCGCGCGACAAAGCCACAAAGGCCATCTCGTGGACTGAAAGCCCTTTTTAGTTAGCTGCTGCCCTTCAAATCGCATTACAACATTGCCATTTCACACTGTGTACTCCCATAGAACCTTGGTGGGAATTGGGAAGATGCGTACAATCACGTTTGTGATTATTGTTGACTGGTCCCTGCAGCGTACCATCCCAAATATGTGATAGGAACAGTAGCCACAGAACGTATAATGGAATAAACGTGTCTAAACAGCATTGTTGTCTGAAAAGCATCTAAACAATGTTTTGCACTGCTGGGAAATAAAAGGTCTCCGCAACTTTATTCCTTAATTTGACCTTTATTTGTAAAAGATAAACGCAAACTTTATCATCGAAACAGAACACATCCACAGCCAAACTCATTCCATATACTAGTCTAAATAACAGGTTGCGCTGACAAAAAAACGAAACATAAGCTTGCGACCTAACCTCTCGATGTACCTCTGTTAAGCACATGGGAGAAATGTAATATTGTTTAGAAAAGAGATGCGTGTCAGCTAAGCTAACAGCTGCTAAATTCTTTATGATGGCAGCCATGTTTGTTTATGTTTGACATCTCAGAATGCCATTCACTATAAGATGCAAATAAACCAAGTCAGAGATGGCTGCGCCCAATGCCTTAAAAAATATGAACTTAGTTTGGCCACCTTTTAGCATATTACAAATCTTCGATGTATTTGTTACAGTGTATACAAGAATCGGAGCTCATGACTTGACAAGTTTTTGAGAAATCACAAAGCAAATAAAATGTTACCACAAATTAAAGCCTTCTGCATAGCCTAATCGTAGCGCGGTAGCTAAACAGAGATTAAACCAGTTTAGGGGGGTTTGATGGGGGGTTCATTTCATGTGGTGTTTTTTTAAGTACATGGGGGGTATAAATCAGGGAAGGTATCGTGGGGGGATATAATGCAGGAAATATTACTATGATGGGGGATTTATCAATAAATGGGGGGAAAACACAGGAGAAGTTTATATGATAAATAAAAATAAAAACCCTGGAAAGGAGGAGCTGGCAACCCATAGTTACAATCTGATGCCGGGTTCCACTTCAGTGTGTTCAAGACAACTGGGAACTCGTTTTAAACGGCCATCCAACTCCGAATTCCAACTTGGGAACTTGGGCCTCTTTCTAGAGCCTTCCAACCTGAATATCACTGATATCATGATTTGACCTCGTATTTTTCAGAATTCCCAGTTGTCTTGAAAGCACCATAAGTCAGTCAAGTGAACTATCCCTTCTTATAACATCTTTGGTCTAACAGATGCTTACGTGACAACCAGAATGCATAAATATGGCACCACATATAGCTGGAAAATAGCTTCCCATTAGCTCCTCATAATCAGTACAACCTTCAAAAAAGTATTTTACACACATCATATGTGTCCATTACAATCTATGCAATAATTGGAATGCATGAATTGTCCCCAGTACTTAAAAACATGTGAATACAACAGTAAATAGATTGATCCATACTGTACATACATATGGTATGCTACAGTAGAAACGACAACACGATATACAGAAAATAAGACACTTAGTTTGATAGGAACGCACACATGTTCGAAGTTATTATTTGAAAAGAAAAGAAAAATGAAGGCAACATGGGCGCCAACCAGAAAATGTGCCATGGGAAAAAGTTAGTGCAAGGCCTGTTCTAACTTGAAACGATGTGCGCTGAGAGTCGGGAAACAAGTTCAGGGAATGAGTGTTTTAATAAATAAACGCAACTAAATGTTAACCGGTGTGAAATGGCTAGCTAGTTAGCGGGTTGGGCGCTAATAGCATTTCAATCGGTGACGTCACTCGCTCTGAGTCCTTGAAGTAGTTGTTCCCCTTTCTCTGCAAGAATTGCGGCTTTTGTGGAGCGATGGGTAACGATAATTAGAGGGTGGATGTTGTCGATGTGTGCAGAGGGTCACTGGTTCTAAAGCTAAAAACTGTTACATAAATACAAAACAAGAAACACAAACAACGCACAGACATGACACTGGAACAGAGACAATAACGCCTGGGGAAGGAACCAAAGGGAGTGACATATATAGGGGAGGTGATTGAGTCCAGGTGAGCCTGATGTCGCGCAGGTGCGTGTAACAATGGTGACAGGTGTGTGCCATAACGAGCAGCCTGGTGACCGAGAGGACGGAGAGGGAGCACACAACTAGAGATGCGCAATGTCTTCATACTTGATCTGGGGAAACACTGGGGAAGTGCTTAGGCTCTCGATGAAGAGGGAAGTTTGTCTGGCTCAGTAAAGCCTCAAACATAAATTGTCTGCAACAGTGAAATGGGCTACATCTCACGTAAATTAATGAGGAGGCGGAACACACCTCAATTCAAACTGTTGTTAGAAAATAAAACTAACAACAGTTTGTAGAAGTCGGCAAGTTGAAACATAACCAATAGATAATTAGCAGGTTTGAGGGTAGCGCAGGTTAACTGTCTTGTTGCGTTACCGTGTAGTTTACCAATTAAATGGTCTGACGGAGATGTGGACATACTCGGTATACAAATCCCAAAAGAAAGAAATGATCTCACCCCAATACATTTTTATAGAAAGTTATCAAAAATAGATAAGATCTTGCTACCATGGAAAGGAAAATACCTGTCTATTTGTGGAAGAATCACCCTGATTAACTCTTTAGTTATATCACATATCACTCTTTAGTTATATCACATATCACTCTTTAGTTATATCACATATCACTCTTTAGATACATCACATTTCACTCTTTAGTTATATCACATATCACTCTTTAGATATATCACATATCACTCTTTAGTTATATCACATATCACTCTTTAGTTATATCACATATCACTCTTTAGTTATATCACATATCACTCTTTAGATACATCACATATCACTCTTTAGTTATATCACATATCACTCTTTAGATATATCACATATCACTCTTTAGTTATATCACATATCACTCTTTAGTTATATCACATATCACTCTTTAGTTATATCACATATCACTCTTTAGTTATATCACATATCACTCTTTAGTTATATCACATATCACTCTTTAGTTATATCACATATCACTCTTTAGTTATATCACATATTTACCTATTTGCTTATGGTTTTGCCTACACCCAGTGACCTGCTTTTTAAATTATATGAACAAAAAATATTCAATTTTATTTGGAATGGCAAGCCAGACAAAATTAAAAAGGCCTATTTATATAATGAATTTGAATTCGGAGGGCAGAAATTATTAGATATTAAAGCATTAGACCTCTCACTATAGGCATCAGTCATACAAAAGTTATACTTAAATCCAAACCATTTCTCTAGTAAATTGGTAGGAATGTCTCATCCTATGTTCAAGAATGGCCTTTTTCCCTTTATTCAGATTACAACTGCTCACTTTCGGTTGTTGGAAAAGGAAATAATCTCCAAAATATCATTATTTTTTAAACAAGCTTGAAAGTTGGTTGCAATTTCAGTTTAATCCACCTGAAAAGACATAACAAATAATACAACAAAAATTGTGGTTAAACTCAAATATACTAATTGATAAAAAAAAAACGTATTTTTCGAAGAAATGTTAAAAAAAGGTTAAACATTTTTTTTAATCATAAATAGGACTGGTGGAGTTATGTCACACATGCAGCTAACACAGACATATGGAAATGTCTACTCTACCCAAAATTACAACCAATTAATTGCAGCATTTCCACAAAAAAGGAAGAGGCAAGTAGAAGTGGAAAAAAGTAAGGAACTTGTATGTCGGCCCTGTATTAAAGAACATAAATGGTTAAAGAAAAGTGTGATAAATAAAAACATAAACCAATTTAATTTAAGGACCAAAAAACTGACAGCTGTTCCATATAAATTGCAAAATAGTTGGGAAGAGATTTTTGATGTACCCATTCCATGGCACGTTTTCTGAATTAATATGCAAAACAACGCTGGATTCAAAACGTCCAATTTTTCAATTGAAATTACTATACAAAATTATTGTAACCAATAGAATGTTATATATATGGGGGATACAATCTTCCCAGCTCTGCAGATTCTGCTGTGAGGAGGCAGAGTCATTAGATCATTTATTTTGGTATTGTCCATAGGTAGCTTGTTTTTGGTCACAGGTCCAGGAATGGCTGAAGAATTGCAACATTTGCCTAGAACTAACACTGCAGATAGCAATACTGGGTGATTTGAAAAGCCATAGCCAATCAATCAATAATATAATAATTATTTTAGCAAAAATGTTTATTTTTAATCTACAATCTGTAGAAGCTATGATAATAGAAAGGTTCAGTACTTTTGTCAAGCATCACAGCACAGTTGAAAAATATATGGCAAATAGAAATCCAAAATGGATGGTGTTGAGAGAAAGATGGGAGGGGTTGAATGGAGCTGAAGGGTGGGACTAATAACAAGATAACCAATGTAAAACATACAGGGTCTGTAAAATGTATATAGGTTCAGAAACTTTGTGAAATAGCACAGAAATAGAGGAAAGACTAAAAACAACCAAAATATAAATATTGTAAAATAGATTGTGTCTGTAAAATGTGTATATGATATAGGTAGAAGCCTAAGTCTTATTGTTAATTAGTTTACTCCAATTGGGGGAAAGGTGGTAGGGTTTGTGGGGAATAATAAAGGTATATTCTAAAAAACAAGTTGGTCTATATAGGTATGTGTATGTATGTGTATATGTATGCATATGTGTATGTATATGGATATATATATTTACAAAAAAAATATATATGGGGGATAAAAATTAAAATAAAAACTTTATTTTAATTTTAACTGTCCTGTTGCATAACAATCCCATTTTGGAAAAGTGAGTGCATTCTGACATCACTCGCACACAAAAAAGTCACACTGGTGTGACCGTTAGAGATATTTGGAGCTCACACGTGAAAAGGTTAAGAGTTGAATCCTTGAAATTAGCACTTCGGCACGCTCTCGCTAATACTAGACGATTCAAAAAAACTTTTCAGTGCACCATTAGCTTTCAAATGGTATTCATCACTTATTCACCAGCATCAACATTCCACCCTGTGCACTCCCATAGTCTACATTCAGACTTCACAGCTCTACTACAAGAGCCAATTCCCTCAAATTAGTACTTGTCTGCCAAAGAATGCTAACAGCATGCTAACACTGGTCAGTTCCAATTAGCACAACTTGTCATTTAGCAGGCTTCGGAATTGCATCAGAACATTGACATTTCACCCTGTGTGCAGCTAAAGAGCTTGGGTGTGAAGCTAACACCACTCTCCGGGAGCAGATTCTTTGAAATTAGCACTTTGCCTCAGAATGCTAACAGCATGCTAACACTGGACAGATCCAAATAGCGCTAATTAGCCATGTTTCTGAGGTGGTCTCACTCATTTAAAGTCTGGTCTTGATCCAAAGCGACTCTTCCTGCCAAAACTTTCTTGACTTGCTATTATCAGCAATCCCCACGCAGCTCAATGGGATGAATAACCAAAGTAACAACAGCTGTCAAACGTGCGTTACCCTGGAAGCCACAGAGCTGGCAACAACAGATGCAGCCTCCCAAGCACAGCGAGGGGTACTGTACTGTAAAAAACAACAAACGTGGAAAAGTATAAAAAGAGAGAACTCCGAGAAGACGTTCAGAGAGAGCTTACGGCTTCAAACATGAATGAGGATATGAAAGAATGTTTCCCTTATTCACCGCTGCTTGTTTCGCTTTCGAGGAAGAGTGTAACCCAGTACATCGGAGGCACAGACGACATGCAGAGGATTGTGGGTAGAGTATAGAGATGCTTGGCTCAGAGGCTCCTGCTGAAATCATTCAGCTGCTCTTCTTTGCTGGAGAACAGAGGATTTAGAGCGGCGACAAAGACAAACATATTGTTTCAACAGCCAAGCTCATTTTGGGGGGTGACAGCAGATGAGTTGACACACTAAGCTGCGTGTTGGAACACACAGAGCGGCAAGCTTATAGATACACGCACACACAAGCGGGAACACACACACACACACACACACACACACCACTCACGCACACAGGCCTTCTCAAATAAAACCCTCTATCCCACTTCTACTGTTGCCACCTAAAGATAATCTGGTGCCTCCTGTCTACATATTAATCAATGTCAGAACTTCCATGAGAGCGGGGCTGGCTGTTGACAACATTGAATCTGTCCACCAATATGCTAACAATAGACCTGGAATTGGAGTACCATATCAGGTAAAATTCAACTGTTATTTTACTGGCCTTACTGAAAGACAACCATTCTCAACCCAGAGCCAGAGCTGAGGGACCAGATTCATGTTATGGCTCTACAGGCTACTGGTTTAACATGAAGCTTTGTGGGGCTGTGTGTGTGTGTGTGTGTGTGTGTGTGTGTGTGTGTGTGTGTGTGTGTGTGTGTGTGTGTGTGTGTGTGTGTGTGTGTGTGTGTGTCTGTGTGTGTCTGTGTGTGTCTGTGTGTGTCTGTGTATGTGTGTAGTTTCAGACTCACAACTGGCTACAGCATCATATTAAAAACTCCATTGGGGACTGCAAGAAGAAGCTGTGGCAACCCCAGGAGACTACCTCAAGGAGAATCTGACCTCGCCGACAAGCATCAAATCAGATCCATCACTTCCCCAGCAGCTGAAAATGATGATGGAATGTATGAGGGCAAAAAGGGGAATATGGGTATAGGGGGAAGAGAGCTAAGCAAGATACATCTTATCATACTGAGCTGTCACTGTGATGACAACCGGCTTCTTCTAATGATGAAAGACACCTGCTGAGAACTGAGGGAGGGGACTTAGCGTATGGTAGGGGTGTTAACGGTACATGTATTCTCACCGAACCGTTCGGTATTGGGGATTTCAATTCGGTCCGGCACTGTGAACCCGAACGAATATAAAAAAAAAAAGTTTTACTAAATAAAAAAACACTAGGCCTATGCCTCTTGAATAAAACAGAGCAACAAAAAATGTCAAGCTATTCCATTAAAACAACTAGATTCTATGCGCACGTTGTAATCAAAATTAAAATCTTAATTGGCGCATTTCAAACGGTCCTTTTGTGGTAAGCAGCCGGGAACGACGGCGAGTGGTGGGGTCGATAAACCAGAATTGGAGAATCCTCCAGTTTGGGAACATTTTGGCTTCCCAGTATCTTACAACGGCAATGGACAGAGAGTTGTGGATAAAACGTTAACAATCGAGAATAGCCTATGCAGCTGCCAACACCTCAAATATGTCGACACATTTACGCCGAGATCACTACAGTATACCGGAGCAAGATGGAAACGCAAATAAACAACAACCCAACATCGTCCCCCCTATATATTCAAGCAGCCCTTGGCAGCAGATTCTGACCTGGTCAAAGAAATGACAAGAGAGATAGGTAGGCTACGTTTATATTTTGCTTAATAACAGTGGCAGCCCATCACATTACCCCAGAGTGGGAGATGTACTGTGCTGCAGACACGCCCCCTTTACGAGAGTCACAAGTGTGCATCTGGCACTGAAGGAGGCAGTGTCATGGTGCGTTCGCAACCGAGATGGAAGTGAGAAATTAGCAAATACGACTGGGAATAATTCACCTGAACTGCCCTGCGACTGGTAATTACTAGTGGGAAAGTCGTCTATCGTCCTTAGCACCCACTTCTCCCACATGGCGCCTCTGACGTCCCCTACTAAGGAAATAGGCCTCTATAACAGCATTTTCGGGCAGTTAAATGTAACAACAAAACATTCATGTGGTTTTTGAACTCTGTCATTTGTTTACCAGCAAGATAGCTATACTTTTAGTTTATGGTTGATGCAGCTTGTTGGCCATTCGCCAACCAGCGTTTCTCAATGAGTTCAAATCACATGAATGCACCCAACTGGTATATTCGACTGGTATTTACGACTTCACAACTGGTAAATTCTCATGGTTACAAACGCAGCATCAGAGTGGAAACTTGAGAGGCTCAACATAACAATCCTGGCACAACAGACAATGCCAGGAACATTGTGAATGCTGAACATTGTGAATGGAATTTAATTTTCCCGATGTACCGAAACCAAACCGTGACCCCAAAACAACAATACGTACCGAACCGTAGGTTTGGTGAACCGTTACACCCCTAGTGTACAGATGCCATATCTTAATTTGATCATCCCATTGTTGCAGGAAATGTAAACTTGTAGTACATTCAAGGTTTAAAAAGGCTTCTAAAGTTTGTAATTTTCACTTTAAAATGTCAGACTTGATTTACCCTAACAAAAAATGTATCAACCCCTACAATAAATGACAATGAATTATAATCCACAAAACAATTCACATTTCCTGTTGCTGCAGGATTATTTTCCTGCTGTGTGAAACTGGCTCAAATTAAGATACGACATCTGTATGACAAAGACTTCAATTCGTCATTCCTGGTTGCTTCATCTTTCCTCATTTGCCCTTCTCTTCCCATTTCTCCTCTCCTATTCCCTCGCTAATGAGCCCCATTCACAGAGAAGTATGGTTAGCTGTGAAAATTACAGAAAATAAAGCTAGTTTCAAACCGTTTCTCTCTCCCTATCTTCCTCCTCTCTCTCTCTATCTCTCTCTCTCTCTCTCTCTCTCTCTCTCTCTGTTCTTCCATCTCGCTCCTCTCCCTCTAAGGTTATTCTTGTATAAATCTGACAGAAATAAGTCCTGATTCATAGCTACAGTACAAGCCTCACAGTGTGTGCTGTAAAGTTCAGTGCTGTACAGACTCAGGAAATCAGACAGTGATGAGACATGTAAGGTGTATGCTAGCGCTGCTCTGCCACTTATGACACGTTTTACATAATGGCCCGTATCAGTCTGATTATGATGATAAGATTGATGAATATGGATTAGCGCGGTGCTATTTATGAGCTGCTGGGTGATAGTTCTCATTAACATGTAGGGAGAGCAGCCTTCTCTAATAATTCCTTCCAAAGATTGCCAAGGAACGAATGAGAGAGAGCAAAGGGATGGGATAGCAAGAGCTCTTGTTCTCCATGCATTGCTTTAACTAAAGTGTAAATATGATGGATGATAGTTTGACTGTGTTTTGGGGTTATAAACAAGCCTTCTGACCCATATGAAACTCAGACAGGGGAGAGCAAATACAAAATGATACATGCATATAACAACCATGTTCAGCACAAAGCTGTTTTGGCACAAACCTGAATTAGCCTGTATTAGCCTATGTAAACTGCTTCACTAGCCACCCGGCTGGCCATTGGCAACTGTGTCATTCCCAGTGCTGACAGCTGTCACTGGGCCAGCTGCTCTGCTGTCAACCTAATATCACCAGAAGATCACCAGCTCTGCAGGCTGTTAATCACCTGCCATAACCTCATTACAGCTCTATAGACACATGATACTGTCAACGCTAAATTACAGAGCCATAGCCAAAACTGACCACAGACAAATCGCCCAGCTACAGCCAAAGCTAAATTACTCCACCACAGGTCCATGCCAGAGTCAGCAAAGACCACCACAGCCAATATATCCCCCTTTGTTTTACAGAGCAAATTAACCTCAGTATCATCACTATAAACACCCCACAGTCTAATCAAAATGAATACAGAATACTGGTGAAGTCAAAATATCATATTCGCTCACTACAAGAAGATAACATAATCGCTACAACTATCATATTCACTCAATGCAAAGCGACCAATTCTTACAATTTCAAACCACTTACCACATCCCTATATCCGTGTCTTGCTCACACCATCCAGCGCCTCGCTGTGCATGTGAAGCAGCCTGTACAGTTTTTCCAGTTTAAATGTCATCTCGCTTCTCGTCAGTGGCTCCTCTACGGGGAGATAGGCCCTGTTACGTCTGCTCAGTGCTCCACTCCTGTCTCTCTCCTACACCAGCAGCTCTGCACAGTCACACAGTGAGGGACAGAGGGCTCATTCTGCTCCGCTCCGTTTCTTTAGTAAGGAGGATTATGATAAGAAGCAGCGTCCTCCCGACAGACACACACACACACGTTCATCCAATAATAGGGGGGGGGGGGGGGGGGGGGTGTTCGTACAGTAGGTGCGTGAATGTGTATGTGTGTGTGTATGTCCCACCCACCCATCCAACCCCTCCCTACTGCTGCCTAAGGCTTGGAAATGGGCTGGTAGAAATGACAGAGCACAAGACAGACATGAGAGGAAATAGCCCCCCTCCCTCTCTCTCCTATCCTGCAGGCTGGGCTGTGTGACAGTGACTTGGCATCTCGGAGGGCACTTGAACAAACATGTTACATAAGACTGAACTAAGGACCTCCAGTCATAGCTCTGGGGAAGGGGAGAGGGAAACACAAGATGTAACACACACACACGAGTAGGCATACACAGTGCAAACACACACACACACACACACACACACACACACACACACACACACACACAAATTATAGCACCCTTTCCTGAAGCCGTGAATCCTGCATGATTGGCACTCATGGGCAAAGCTGCAGTAACACACTCAATTACCACTGTCATTACAGACCAAGAGGCCCGGGATCTTCCAAGGCCCTGCTCCTTTGTGTGATAATCCAGGGCCTTAATAAACCAGGTGGCCCAGGATGGGTGCAGGGTGGTGGGGGAGGCCGATTGGCGAGCCTCTGGTCTCAGTTTCAGGACCGGGCCAGAGAGGGCAGCTTTGCAGCAATAATCCACTGTTTGTCTGACACCAGCCCTGATCCCTTAATCCACACGGCTGCCTAGCTAACCATATCCAGCCCAGCCAGACTGATACCCCTCCGACACACACACTCAGTCACAAACACAGTCTCACAGTCACAGTCACACACTCCACCCTGGGGTACAGACACCACTGTTGGGCTCAGCTGTGTGGCTGGGGTCTAGGGACTGGTGGTGTGTGTGTGGTTGTGTTTGTGTAAGCGTGTGTGACCATTAATGCGTATACACTGTTAAAATAGATGTGATTTTACAATAACATTTCACAATAACGTACTGTATTCATGGTTTTATTGTGAAAGGATTTTACAGCCACCTTGTGGCATTCTGCCAGCCAGCCACCAATTTTAAATTCAAGAGAAGTGAAGGCTTGGATTACTTAACGTTATAGGCTAACTTTACAGACTTGCCACAAACCCCCTTCAAATGCTGTATAGTTTTTTTGCAGACACGTTTCGGACAAGTTCTTTTATCAGGACTTAGCCTAGTTGACATAATTTTTTCACGTTTGATCATATGGGCGAGCTAGCTAGCCAGCCTGATGTTACAGCAGCTTGCTGTGTGTGTACCGTTAGCTAATTTAGCTAGCTAGTTAGCTAACGTTAGCTGCAAGAACAGCGCCTTTGGATAAAGTGGTTGACTAGCAGTATTTGAGGATTGCATGTTTGTGATTGCAATGTTCTCTGCGGACGATGTTCGCCTAGCTGTGATGCGGTAGATGGGCTACTAGCGTAGGTTCAGCAGGGGACAGACTGGTACGTCTGCCCAGCCTGTCACCAAAGATAGTGTGGTGCTGTCACCTAGGGAGCTACCCGGAGCAAGGAACGTCAACCTATCTGGGAATGGCCTATGTATGAGTAGGATCAACCTATCTGGGAATGGCCTATGTATGAGTAGCATCAACCAATGGTGATCAAAATAAATTAATTTTCTGTGAACTATTTTTTCTGTAACTGTTCTCACGACTACTAGTTTTAAGCACCTCATGTTCTTCTCCGGTGAGATCACATTTCACCCCTTGACCATTGAAGCCGACAGACATTAAAATGTTAGAGAAGCCAGCCCTACTGTGCAACTATTAATAGTATATCAGTTAAAATATATATAGCTAACAGTAGAAGCCTGACTGAGCTTTCATCCATTCCACATCCGTTTTACTGCAAAATTCTCACACTAAAAGCTATTTAGTTGCACAAAGCAGAGCTAACTTGGTAAATTGGCTAACTGAGCTGAGCGTGTGATAAATTAGTATATTTTGGCTTTATTTGAATGGTTGTGGTTATCAAAAAGGTGTAATATAGTTAGCTAACGCACTTTTGCACATAGCGCTGCAATGCACAATTGACCTTAATTTAGCCCCCAAAAAACATAATAAATCCAGGTCATCTGTAACATGAATACCATTGTAAAGAAACAATTTCTCCCCTTTCCAGCAAAATCAATGACGAGACCTTCATGCTGCCCGTCTCTGCATGATTGAAGAAGGCAATGAGCTCCGTCGGGACTTTTTAAAAATGGCGGGTGGGGAAGCGCCATCTGTCCAACTTATCACCTCCAAAATGTAAATTAAAGACTATTAAAAGAGTTTATAAAAATGTGTCATTAGATACCTATTTGAAGGTTTGTGTCGAATTTGAATCTGGTCTTCAGAAGTAAACAGTGGCTGTGGCGTCTATTGAGAGTCATGATGGCTTGCAGTGATGATGAATGCATTCAGTTGTACAAATGACTAGGTATCCCCCCTTACTCTGTCACTGTCCCTTTCTTGTTTTTAATCTGCGAGAGAAGCGCTACACCTGGTGGAGAGAGGCTGTACGACACAGAATGAGTTTGCATTACGTTACATCATGACACGTCGCAATTTAACGTACAGCGTCAGAGGGGTCCGTTTTTCCCCCAACTTTTCTTCAATACGATCGGGCCATTACCACGTCAATCAACGCTTGAATAGAAACGTAGTTCACACCCCAGATTTTGATGCCAACACAGTCGCTACAGTCCCATTCGTTTTCATTGCAGCCTCGTTTGAATGCCGCGGTTGCGGCATTTGTACGGATTGGGGTTAGTCAACAGTGGTGGTGTGTTAGTTGGGGGTTAGAGAGGCTAAAGTTAGGTAACTTAGCCAATGTTGGCCTAGGTACCTCTGACGCGTGGTGTGATTTATTTAGCTAAAGGCTGCAGAAAGTAACATACATGGCTGCAGCCATCACATTGTCATACATCTAATACTAGACATTTCTACCAGCCACTATACTGTAGCTCTATCTGTCCACTCCTACTTATATATCTATCTTAGAAACATTTGTGTTTATGGCAATATCAAAGTTGAACTAGAAAAGGTAAAGAGGACATTTTGTCTTGAGTGTAGTTAGCAGTAGTGGCGTAGATCTGTCTGCTGCCTACCTTTCTAATTTTTGTTTTTGTTTACCTCAGCCATTTGGTAAAAATGTTCCATTGCAAATGTAATACCTGTGACCGTGTGTCTGTTACTGGTTAAAGCATAAAGCTGCACAGTAACACGTGTACTTTTAACTATCAATGTGGGGTGCCCGAATGCTCACGAACATACTGTAAATTCACTGCTCTTAAAGCACATAGGTATAGAGACAATAAAGCTAATGGGTCTGTGCTGAGAGATTGTCAACAACAATGTGACACTCCCCTAAAATGTGTGGTTGCCTTGTGCAGTCAGGTGTGACAGCTTAACCTCTTTTGTACATCACTTGAATGTACATATTCAAGATGGATTAGAAATGGGCCTCCCGAGTGCCGCAGCGGTCTAAGGCACTGCAGTGCTTGAGACGTCACTACAGATCCGGGTCTGATCCCGGGCTGCGTTGCAGCTGGCCGAAAACGGGAGACCCATGAGGCGAAGCACAATTAGCAGTGTATCGGGGTCGTGTTTCGGAGGACGCATGGCCCTCACCTCTCCTGGGTCTGTACGGGAGTTGCAGCGATGGGACAAGAATGTAACTACCAATTGTGGAGAGAAAGGGGTAAAACAATTTTTTATAACAATATATATATTTTTTAAGTATTAGAAATAAATTTCCCATTTCGAGGTTGTGACAACAAGTCCACCGTTATGTCAAGAATTGCATCCCCTGTTTCTGGGAAACAAAAAAACTATTGTGTAGAACATCGACAGTTGAAGTCGGAAGTTTACATACATCTTAACCAAGTACATTTAAACTCAGTTTTTCACAATTCCTGACATTTAATCCTAGTAAAAAGTCCCTGTCTTAGGTCAGTTAGGATCACCACTTTATTTTAAGAACGTGAAATGCCTGAATAATAGCAAAGAGAATAGTTTATTTCAGCTTTTATTTCTTTCATCACATTCCCAGTGGGTCAAACGTTTACATACACACAATTAGTATTTGGTAGCATTGCCTTTAAATTGTTTAACTTGGGTCAAATGTTTCAGGTAGCCTTTCACAAGCTTCCCACAATAAGTTGGGGGAATTTTGGCCCATTACTCCTGACAGAGCTGATGTAACTGAGTCAAGTTTGTAGGCCTCCTTGCTCGCACACGCTTTTTCAGTTCTGCTCACAAATGTTCTATTGGATTGAGGCCAGGGCTTTGTGATGGCCACTCCAATAACTTGACTTTATTGTCCTTTTTGCCACAACTTTGGAAGTATGCTTGGGGTCCATTGTCCATTTGGAAGACCGATTTGCGACCAAGCTTTAACTTCCTGACTGATGTCTTGAGATGTTGCTTCAATATATCCACCATTTTTCCTACCTCATCTACCCCATCTATTTTGTGAAGTGCACCAGTTCCTCCTGCAGCAAAGCACCCCCACAACATGATGCGGCCACCCCCGTGCTTCACGGTTGGATGGTGTTCTTTGGCTTGCAAGCCTCCCCCTTTTTCATCCAAACATAACGATGGTCATTATGGCCAAATGGTTAAATTTTTGTTTCATCAGACCAGAGGACATTTCTCAAAAAAGTACAATCTTTGTCCCCATGTGTAGTTGCAAACCATAGTCTGGCTTTTTTTTATGCCGGTTTTGGAGCAGTGGTTTCTCCCTTGCTGAGCAGCCTTTCAGGTTATGTCGATATAGGACCCGTTTTACTGTGGATATAGATACTTTTGTACCTGTTTTCTCCAGCATCTTCACAAGGTCCTTTTCTGTTGTTCTGGGATTGATTTGCACTTTTCGCATTGAAGTACGTTCATCTATAAGAGACAGAATGCGTCTCCGTCCTGAGCGGTATGACGGCTGCGTGGTCCCATGGTGTTTATACTTGCATACTATTGTTTGTACAGATGAACATGGTACCTTCAGGCGTTTGGAAATTGCTCCCAAGGATGAACCAGACTTGTGGAGGTCTACAATTTTTTGGGGCTGATTTCTTTTGATTTTCCCATGATGTCAAGCAGAGGCACTGAGTTTGAAGATAGGCCTTAAAATACATCCATATGTACACCTCCAATTGACTCAAATGATGTCAATTAGCCTATCGGAAACTTCTAGAGCCATGACATAATTTTCTGGAATTGTTTAGAGGCACAGTCAACTTAGTATATGTAAACTTCTGACCCACTGGAATTGTGAAACAGTGAATTATAAGTGAAATAATCTATCTGTAAACAATTGTTGAAACAATTACTTGTGTCATGCACAAAGTAGATGTCTTAACCGACTAGGCCAAACTATAGTTTGTTAACAAGACATTTGTGGAGTGGTTGGAAAACGAGTTTTAATGACTTCAACATAAGTGTATGTAAACTTCCGACTTCAACTGTACTTGAGAAGACATACATACTACCGTGGCGCTACCTGAATAGGAACCCTCCACCTTCCATATCAGATGTCATGGAAGGATGGCCATTTCTGTTCTCACAGAAGGGCCTATACTCCCACTTCCATCTCTTAATCGACATTCCCTAGCTGATGAAGCTGCCGGAGGCCAATGAGATGAGAAGCCAGACAATCCTAAAGTTCTGTCAAGTCAACAAAACCAAACCAGGGCTTCAAGAAGACTTGTATGCCTTTCAAGAAAACGAGAGCACTAACAAGGCCATCTGCATCATGCTCGTCATTCTGGATTACTTTAAAGAACCTAAGGAGGGCATCTTCCTTCAGGCTGATGTAAGTTCTCACTCACTCACTCACTCACTCACACACTCACACTCACACACACACACACACACACACACACACACACACACACACACACACACCACTGAGTTGTAATATAATGTAGTTTACTGTATTATTTTCCAGCCGTCTGCCACAGCTGCTGACAACCAAAGATCTGTTCCCTTACAAGGTACTGTATAGACCTCCTTTCATTACAGTCGTTGAAGTTTGCTATGTAAAGGAAGTCAGGTCGTGGGATTGAGCATGTGATTGTGTTGGGCACTAACTATTTTGGGGGGAGGGGAGAGGCGGGGGGTCATATGAGGGGGGTGGTTGCTGGAAAAAGGTATATATTGAAAAGATGATCCCCTAACATTATGTTTATCTACAGTATTTCAGGAGAGACGTTGACGAAACCCACAGCATGGATGCTGTCCATTGTAGGACAGGTGGAAATGCCTTATATGTAGCTGTAGACAGCATACTGGAACTCCTATTCACTAACTTAGATAGATAGATAGTGGAGTTTAGTACTGTGATTCAGAAGTTGGCTGGATTTGTAAAGCAGTGTACCCTGGGTGTATGGTGATAATATGTGATGTATGGTTTAGGGAATTATGGTTGTTGCTCCACTTTGCTCTCTGATAGGTCACACAGACATTATTTCCATATATTAATTACACCTACCCAGGCCTCTTAAAACTACGACCTCTACCTAGAGGCTGTTTCTGATGGTGCCTCTGATGAAGGCACATAACACACATGGTTTGTTTACTTGGAAAAGTTACAGCTATTCAATTGTTCTCTCTCTCTATTTTTCTCTCTGTCTTATTGTTTTTAGAGGCTTCCTGGGCATCAACCCACAGGAAGGCTCCAAGGCGGCTTTTAGGAAGGTGATGAGCAGAAAGTCTGGAAAAGTTGTGGAGAAAAAACGTGGCACAATTAATCCACTGTTAACCCTTTTGAAGAAGACGATACTGTGAAACAATGGGAATGTAGTCACGGAAAAGTTGGTGCCGGAGCTGTCAGTTCCGGCACCACATTTGTTTAACGACCATAGTTCCTGTTCCTCTATTAGGTTTGTACTTATTTTCCACCATAATTTGCAAATAAATTCATTAAAAATCCTACAATGTGATTTTCTGGATTTTTTTTCAAATTGTGTCTGTAATAGTTGAAGTGTACCTATGATGAAAATTACAGGCCTCTCTCATCTTTTTAAGTGGGAGAACTTGCACAATTGGTGGCTGACTAAATACTTTTTTCCCCAACTGTAGCTCTCCCTCGCCCTCCAATTGGAAAATCTGACCATAACTCTATCCTCCTGATTCCTACTTACAAGCAAAAACGAAATCAGGAAGTACCAGTGACTCGCTCAATATGAAAGTGGTCAGATGACGCAGATGGTAAGCTACAGGACGATTTTCTAGGACAGACTGGAAAATGTTCCGGCATTCTTCCGATGGCATTGAGTACACCACATCAGTTAATGGATTCATCAATAAGTGTATCGATAACATCGTCCCCACAGTGGCAGTATGTACAGTTGAAGTCGGAAGTTTACATACACTTAGGTTGGAGTCATTAAAACTCGTTTTTTAACCACTCCACAAATTTCTTGTTAACAAACTATAGTTTTGGCAGGTCGGTTAGGACATCTACTTTGTGCAAGACACAAGTCATTTTTACAACAAATGTTTACAGACAGATTATTTCACTTATAATTCACTGTATCACAATTCCAGTGGGTCAGAAGTTTACATATACTAAGTTGACTGTGCCTTTAAACAGCTTGGAAAATTCCAGAAAATGATGTCATGGCTTTAGAAGTTTCTGATATGCTAATTGACATCATTTGAGCCAATTGGAGGTGTACCTGTGGATGTATTTCAAGGCCTAACTTCAAACTCAGTGCCTCTTTGCTTGACATCATGGGAAAATCAAAAGAAATCAGCCAAGAAAATAAATTGTACACCTCCACAAGTCTGGTTCATCCTTGGGAGAAATGTCCAAACACCTGAAGGTACCGGGTTCATCTGTACAAACAATAGTACGCAAGTATAAACATCATGGGACCACACAGCCGTCATACCGTTAAAGGAAGGAGACGTGTTCTGTCTCCTAAAGATTAACGTACTTTGGTGCGAAAAGTGCAAATCAACCACATAACAACAGTAAAGTACCTTGTGAAGATGCTGGAGGAAAAAGGTACAAAAGTATCTATATCCACAGTAAAACGGGTCCTATATCGACATAACCCGAAAGGCCGCTCAGCAAGAAGGAAGCCACTGCTCCTGAACCGCCATAAATAAGCCAGACTATGGTTTGCAACTGCACATGGGGACAAAGATCATACTTTTTGGAGAAATGTCCTCTGGTCTGATGAAACAAAAACAGAACTGTTTGGCCATAATGACCATTGTTACAGTGCCTTGCGAAAGTATTCGGCCCCCTTGAACTTTGCGACCTTTTGCCACATTTCAGGCTTCAAACATAAAGATATAAAACTGTATTTTTTTGTGAAGAATCAACAACAAGTGGGACACAATCATGAAGTGGAACGACATTTATTGGACATTTCAAACTTTTTTAACAAATCAAAAACTGACAAATTGGGCGTGCAAAATTATTCAGCCCCTTTACTTTCAGTGCAGCAAACTCTCTCCAGAAGTTCAGTGAGGATCTCTGAATGATCCAATGTTGACCTAAATGACTAATGATGATAAATACAATCCACCTGTGTGTAATCAAGTCTCCGTATAAATGCACCTGCACTGTGATAGTCTCAGAGGTCCGTTAAAAGCACAGAGAGCATCATGAAGAACAAGGAACACACCAGGCAGGTCCGAGATACTGTTGTGAAGAAGTTTAAAGCCGGATTTGGATACAAAAATATTTCCCAAGCTTTAAACATCCCAAGGAGCACTGTGCAAGCGATAATATTGAAATGGAAGGAGTATCAGACCACTGCAAATCTACCAAGACCTGGCCGTCCCTCTAAACTTTCAGCTCATACAAGGAGAAGACTGATCAGAGATGCAGCCAAGAGGCCCATGATCACTCTGGGTGAACTGCAGAGATCTACAGCTGAGGTGGGAGACTCTGTCCATAGGACAACAATCAGTCGTATATTGCACAAATCTGGCCTTTATGGAAGAGTGGCAAGAAGAAAGCCATTTCTTAAAGATATCCATAAAAAGTGTTGTTTAAAGTTTGCCACAAGCCACCTGGGAGACACACCAAACATGTGGAAGAAGGTGCTCTGGTCAGATGAAACCAAAATTGAACTTTTTGGCAACAATTCAAAACGTTATGTTTGGCGTAAAAGCAACACAGCTGAACACACCATCCCCACTGTCAAACATGGTGGTGGCAGCATCATGGTTTGGGCCTGCTTTTCCTCAGCAGGGACAGGGAAGATGGTTAAAATTGATGGGAAGATGGATGGAGCCAAATACAGGACCATTCTGGAAGAAAACCTGATGGAGTCTGCAAAAGACCTGAGACTGGGACGGAGATTTGTCTTCCAACAAGACAATGATCCAAAACATAAAGCAAAATCTACAATGGAATGGTTCAAAAATAAACATATCCAGGTGTTAGAATGGCCAAGTCAAAGTTCAGACCTGAATCCAATCGAGAATCTGTGGAAAGAACTAAAAACTGCTGTTCACAAATGCTCTCCATCCAACCTCACTGAGCTCGAGCTGTTTTGCAAGGAGGAATGGGAAAAAAATTCAGTCTCTCGATGTGCAAAACTGATAGAGACATACCCCAAGCGACTTACAGCTGTAATCGCAGCAAAAGGTGACGCTACAAAGTATTAACTTAAGGGGGCTGAATAATTTTGCACGCCCAATTTTTCAGTTTTTGATTTGTTAAAAAAGTTTGAAATATCCAATAAATGTCGTTCCACTTCATGATTGTGTCCCACTTGTTGTTGATTCTTCACAAAAAAATACAGTTTTATATCTTTATGTTTGAAGCCTGAAATGTGGCAAAAGGTTGCAAAGTTCAAGGGGGCCGAATACTTTCGCAAGGCACTGTATGTTTGGAGGAAAAAGGGGGAGGCTTGCAAGCCGAAGAGCACCATCCCAACCATGAATCACAGGGGTGGCAGCATCATGTTGTGGGAATGCTTTTCTGCAGGAGGGACTGATGTATTTCACAAAATAGATGGCCCAACTTATTGTGGGAAGTTTGTGGAAGGCTACCCGCAACGTTTGACCCAAGTTACACAATTTAAAGGCAATGCTACCAAATACTAATTGAGTGTATGTAAACTTCTGACCCATAAAGTGGTGATCCTAACTGACCTAAAACAGGGAATCTTTACTAGGATTAAATGTCAGGAATTGTGAAAAGCTGAGTTTAAATGTATTTGGCTAAGGTGTATGTAAACTTCCGACTTCAACTGGCAACATCTGCATAGAGTTAAAGGGTAGAGCTGCCGCTTTCAAGGAGCGGGATTCTAACCTGGATGCTTATAAGAAATCCCGCTACGCCCTCCAACGAACCATCAAACAGGACTAAGATTGAATCGTACTACACCAGCTCCGACGCTCGTCGGATGTGGCAGGGCTTGCAAACTATTACGGGCTGCAAAGGGAAGTAGAGCCGCGAGCTGCCCAGTGACACGAACCTACCAGACGAGCTAAATGACTTCTATGCTCGCTTCGAAGCAAGCAACACTGAAGCATGCATGGGAGCATCAGCTGTTCCGAACGACTGTGTGATCACGCTCTCCGTAGCTGATGTGAGTAAGACCTTTAACCAGGTCAACATTCACAAGGCTGCAGCGCTTCTATCCTCAAGCTATAAGATTCCTGAACAGCTGACTACCCGGACGATTTGCATTGTCGTCATTGTCGGTAGCTGCTGCTATTCTCTGTTTATTATCTATGCATAGTGACTTTACCTCTACCTACATGTACATACTAACCTGTGCCCTTGCACTGGTACCCCCTGTATATAGCCTCACTACTGTTATTTTATTGTTGCTCTTTAATTATTATTATGTTTATTATTATTTATTTTTTTACTTCAGTTTATTTTAGTAAATACTTTCTTAACACTTATTTTTCTTAAAACTGCATTGGTGGTTAAGGGCTTGTAAGTAAGCATTTCACTGTAAGGTCTACACCTGTTGTTTTGATTTGATTTTGATTCTACCTTACAATAAATACCTCATATTTTGTGACAACTGACGTGACCTCTCCTCAAGTGTCGAACTTAGCTTGGAACTGTGACAGTCATTGATCTACAAGTAATTTTTGCGTGCCAAAAAAACCCCAGGTAATATCAGTAGCCTCATCAAACTGCGCGCAGCTTCACACGCTGACCAACGAGAGGTAGATAGATAGGCCTATTCCTGATCTTGCACATATGCACGTCACCTTCAGCATTCAAATCTTTGTAAAATTGCTTGCGCAATATCAGGCTTTATTCATCGAGTGACTACCTATGTCGTTTGCTAGGTTATTTATTGTTATCAAATGCGATGTTGATAATGGTGTTTTTACTGGAAAAAAGTAGCCTAAGCTACTGCCGGAGACCCCTCTCATCTGGCTATACCTGCTGATTGGGGCTTCAATTTTATTTAATTTGATTGTTCAGGTTAACCTTCAGCCATAGTTTTGGTAGTTTTACCTCAGTACTGCATTACCATATGTTCACAGAATGTTGTGAAGTGTGTCAAAAATCTGCATTAGTATTTCAATGCACACACACTCACACACGCTCAGGAATTAGATGGTTAATACACCTTTGTCACATGTTTATAATGGATATTATATTTGTTATTCAGTTTAACACTGTCTCGATCTCTTTCGAATTGCATCATTGTTTACAGTCTTCTAAAAGTTTAGTTTAGAGATGCTAATGAAAAAATACACATTTTCAACAAGATGGTAAATAAATGTGTAAATTTCATTTTTTTCAGTTTCATTTTCACAGAACAATAACATTGGTGGTTGAAATGGTGAAATTCATCTACAAATCTAAATATATCTATACTCTACGAGAATAAAAAACAGCTCAATAGATTAGCAGCTTTAATTCTCTTTTTTTGATTGCAGACCTTTTCTTTCTTTCCATTCATGTTAACTGTGTCAATGTTACACATTTAACTTTTACATTTTTTGTGTGTTTTTCTCTCTCTTCTATTTATGGGGTTGATCACCTTTAACATTGCAGATAGTTTGTAGCTTCCATCAATGTAATTGTCTGCATCATTTCCAATCCCCCATATATTTTTTGTCTATATATACAGCGCCTTGCGAAAGTATTCGGCCCCCTTGAACTTTGCGACCTTTTGCCACGTTTCAGGCTTCAAACATAAAGATATAAAACTGTATTTTTTTGTGGAGAATCAACAACAAGTGGGACACAATCATGAAGTGGAACGACATTTATTGGATATTTCAAACTTTTTTAACAAATCAAAAACTGAAAAATTGGGCGTGCAAAATTATTCAGCCCCTTTACTTTCAGTGCAGCAAACTCTCTCCAGAAGTTCAGTGAGGATCTCTGAATGATCCAATGTTGACCTAAATGACTAATGATGATAAATACAATCCACCTGTGTGTAATCAAGTCTCCGTATAAATGCACCTGCACTGTGATAGTCTCAGAGGTCCGTTAAAAGCGCAGAGAGCATCATGAAGAACAAGGAACACACCAGGCAGGTCCGAGATACTGTTGTGAAGAAGTTTAAAGCCGGATTTGGATACAAAAAGATTTGCCAAGCTTTAAACATCCCAAGGAGCACTGTGCAAGCGATAATATTGAAATGGAAGGAGTATCAGACCACTGCAAATCTACCAAGACCTGGCCGTCCCTCTAAACTTTCAGCTCATACAAGGAGAAGACTGATCAGAGATGCAGCCAAGAGGCCCATGATCACTCTGGATGAACTGCAGAGATCTACAGCTGAGGTGGGAGACTCTGTCCATAGGACAACAATCAGTCGTATATTGCACAAATCTGGCCTTTATGGGAGAGTGGCAAGAAGAAAGCCATTTCTTAAAGATATCCATAAAAAGTGTTGTTTAAAGTTTGCCACAAGCCACCTGGGAGACACACCAAACTTGTGGAAGAAGGTGCTCTGGTCAGATGAAACCAAAATTGAACTTTTTGACAACAATGCAAAACGTTATGTTTGGCGTAAAAGCAACACAGCTGAACACACCATCCCCACTGTCAAACATGGTGGTGGCAGCATCATGGTTTGGGCCTGCTTTTCTTCAGCAGGGACAGGGAAGATGGTTAAAATTGATGGGAAGATGGATGAAGCCAAATACAGGACCATTCTGGAAGAAAACCTGATGGAGTCTGCAAAAGACCTGAGACTGGGACGGAGATTTGTCTTCCAACAAAACAATGATCCAAAACATAAAGCAAAATCTACAATGGAATGGTTAAAAAATAAACATATCCAGGTGTTAGAATGGCCAAGTCAAAGTCCAGACCTGAATCCAATCGAGAATCTGTGGAAAGAACTGAAAACTGCTGTTCACAAATGCTCTCCATCCAACCTCACTGAGCTCGAGCTGTTTTGCAAGGAGGAATGGGAAAAAAAATTCAGTCTCTCGATGTGCAAAACTGATAGAGACATACCCCAAGCGACTTACAGCTGTAATCGCAGCAAAAGGTGGCGCTACAAAGTATTAACTTAAGGGGGCTGAATAATTTTGCACGCCCAATTTTTCAGTTTTTGATTTGTTAAAAAAGTTTGAAATATCCAATAAATGTCGTTCCACTTCATGATTGTGTCCCACTTGTTGTTGATTCTTCACCAACAAATACAGTTTTATATCTTTATGTTTGAAGCCTGAAATGTGGCAAAAGGTCGCAAAGTTCAAATACTTTCGCAAGGCACTGTATATATATATATATATATATTTTTTGTCATATAGTACCAGTTAAAAGGTTGGACACACCTACTAATTCCAGGGTTTTTCTTTATTTGTACTATTTTCTACATTGTAGAATAATAGTGAAGACATCAAAGCAATGAAATAACACATATGGAAGGATCGGACCAAGGTGCCGCATGGTAGGTGTACATCTTACTTTATTCAATGAACACCGAGAAAATAAAAATACAAACGAAACGTAAAGTTTAGTAGGGCTAAACAGCTCAGTACCAAAACAAGATCCCACAACCTACAGGTGGGAAAAAGCTGCCTAAGTATGATCCCCAATCAGAGACAACGGTAGACAGCTGCCTCTGATTGGGAACCATACCCGGCCAACAAAGAAAAAGAAAACATAGATTGCCCACCCTAGTCACACTCTGACCTAACCAAATAGAGAATTAAAAGGATCTCTAAGGTCAGGGCGTGACAGTCGGGGGGCTAGTGTCAGTCTGTTATATCTGGAGTATTTCTCCTGTCTTATCCGGTGTCCTGTGGGAATTTAAGTATGTTCCCTCTAATTCTCTCTCTCTTTCTCTTCTCTTGGAGGACCTGAGTCCTAGGACCATGCCTCAGGACTACCTGGCCTGATGACTCCTGGCCTGATGACTCCCAGTCCACCTGGTCGTGCTGCTGCTCCAGTTTTAACTGTTCTGCTTGCGGCTATGGAACCCTGACCTGTTCACCGGACATGCTACCTTGTCCCGGACCTGCTGTTTTTAACCCTTTCTCTCTACCACACCTGCTATCTCTAACTCAGAATGATCGGCTATGAAAAGCCAACCGACTTTTACTCCTGAGTTGCTGACCTGTTGCGCCCTCTACAACCACTGTGATTATACCTGGCACAGCCAGAAAAGGACTGACCACCCCTCATAGCCTGGTTCCTCTCTAGGTTTCTTCCTAGCTTCTGGCCTTTCTGGGGAGTTTTTCCAGCCACCGTGCTTCTACATCTGCATTGCTTGCTGTTTGGGGTTTTAGGCTAGGTTTCTGTATAGCACTTTGTGACATCGGCTGATTTTAAAAAAGGGCTTTCTAAATAAATTTGATTGATTGATTGATTCTCTTTGGCATTTATGTCTGAGAGGGACTGTTTGCACTTCTCTTTGTGTGGGATGGCTGAACAGAGGTGGGAGTGGGGGGTAAGCTCTAGGTTTGACAGTGTTTGACTTTCACATGGAGAGAACATTCAAGGGGGCAAATGCCACACAGAGCTTAGTTAATTAAGATATTCCTGATGCTCATACATGCACACAAACACGCACAGTTACAGCAGTGGTAAACTTGGTACAAAGTCCACTATGCATTTCGCGCTATTCACATAGGAATGTGTTACTATCGTCTGCGGGAGCCTGGAAGCAGTTACAAAGTTAGAAAGCAGCACTCCTCAAATACAGAGACACAGCAGCAGTAGAGCCTTTGCAGAGCTTCACAGGTCTGCCTACAATATGTCTCTACTTCAACTTGATAGCTTTAAGCATGTGTTAAACATATATGGCTGTGTGTATGTGTCGACCTCCTCAGAGCAAACACATATCACACGTGCACAAACACACCCGCATGCACCGTTCTCCCCACTTGCTCCTGCCGACAGCCTACACAGTACAGTGCAAACTGCCCACTCTGATACTTTCCGTGCAACCTCATCAGTTTGGTAATTAAAAACAGGCACCACGTGGAAGTGATTTGTCTAAGGGGAAACTCAATGTAGGTGGGCACTAGTCTAATGTTCCCTTCAGCCAAATTAATAGAGACAGCGTGTGTAGGGTCTAATACGCCTAAAACCCTGCCCTGTAAACCAGGAACATTCCCAGAACATTAGCTAAGATTCCATTTAAGTATTATCTGTTTGATCTAACAGGATGATAACATCCCCCCCAAAAAAACATTTAAAAAAGGTTTGAAATGAAATATCCTTGGAATGTTCTCCTAACGTTCATTAAAATGTTGTGCTCAACATCTGTAACTACCACCACAGAACATTCCCCCAAAAGTTCTCATTAGGTTCTCAGGTAATGTAATAACACAATATACCAGTAATGTTTTCCCAGGATCCCAAAATTGGTTCTGTGAATGTTCCCAGAACATTCGTTAGGTTGTGGCAATTGTTCTCATCACAGAAAAACTGTCCAGTATGCTGATGATTGTACAATGTTTGTATAAAACATTAGCAAGAACGTTCCCGGAACACATTTCATCTGTTCTTTAAAGGTTCCCAGAACGTTTCATTAGGTTGTGGGAACAGTCTGGTGAGAACATTGTGGGATCATCATAAAAGATATGTACCCAAAACACAAAAACTATCCCGTTACGTGGAGAATTATATGTTTCTTTTAGCGTGCAAAAAAAACATTCACCTGATGTTACAAGAACATTCCCAGAACAAAAAAAAAGAAAAAGTTCCGAACACATTCCCAAAATACTAAAACTGTCAAGTTTTTTTTTGAAACCTTTATTTAACTAGGCAAGTCAGTTACGGACAAATTCTTATTTCTAATGACGGCCTAGGAACAGTGGGTTAACTGCCTTGTTCATGGGTAGAATAGCATATTTCTACCTAGTCAGCTCGGGGATTCGATCTTGCAACCTTCCGATTACTTGTCCAACGCTCTAACCACTAGGCTCTCTGTCGCCCCATGAGTTGTGCTGACATTCAGATCATGTTTGCATCAGGGTGCACAAAACGTTCCATTGACGTTGCAAGAATTTTGACAGAACAGTGGGAACAGTGTGGATAAATGACAAGAGATATGTTCCTAAAATACAAAATTGTGATGACATTCATACAATGTTTAGATGGCACTAGGGCTGTTGCAGTGACCGTATTACCGCCCCACTGGCGGTCCCGAGTCATGCTGTTTCCTGAAGTCCACGATCATCTCCTTTGTTTTGTTGACGTTAAGTGTGAGGTTATTTTCCTGACACCACACTCCGAGGGCCCTCACCTCCTCCCTGTAGGCCGTCTCGTCGTTGTTGGTAATCAAGGACGACGCCGCAGTGGTAGGCTTAATTACCAACAACGACGGACGGCCTGCAGGGAGGAGGTGAGGGCCCTCGGAGTGTGGTGTCAGGAAAATAGCCTCACACTCAACGTCAACAAAACAAAGGTGATGATTGTGGACTTCAGGAAACAGCAGAGGGAGCACCCCCCTATCCACATCGAAGGGACAGTAGTGGAGAGGGTAGTACGTTTTAAGTTCTTCGGGCGTACACATCACGGACAAACTGAATTGGTCCACCCACACAGACAGACATTTATTTTTCAACTTTCCTAATGTTAAGCACATTGCTTCTCTTTACAACAGGAGTATAGCATACCTGGCTGGCATGAAAATGAACCACGGGAAAAGCGTCCTCCATTCGCTATTTAAGTGCATCGATGACATATCCCAAAAAATAATGGATGTATTGTGACGGTGTAGGCTATATTACATGGATTTATTAGACTTTTTTTAAATGTAGAGGTTCCAAAGGACTGCATCAGTGGCTTGTAGCTACGTGTGGACGACAGGAGATGACAGATGTGTTTGTTAATTAACGGTCAATTGCCGTCAAACCGACAGTTATTTGCTTGACAATCGCCCTGCTGCTGAAAGTTCAGTGACCGCCACAGCCCGAGGTGGCACAGACGTTCCCTGATTATTGCAAGAATGTTATTGTGCATATGAAAAAGGAGGGGAACATTTTAATAACTCAGAAATGGTGGTCTGTGTCTCTGCAATACAACCGTTGTCCCCTGTTGGCGCTGACGGGTTAATGATCTGACTGCAGAGCTGAAGATTGCAGGTTTAAAACCCACATGTTCTTTAACCATGTTTCTTTGTTATTAAAACTGTGAAATCGTGGCTCGGGTATAATCTACTAAAAGAGAGGATGGCTTTATATATATATATATTTGTAAATCCAGTCAGAAATGCAGAATTTAGACTGTGAAAAATAAATCACTGCGTAAAAACCGACTGTTCAACAAAACTCACCCGATATAATTGCGACTTCGAGACACATGATATGATCCCCCGTCTTACTTTTCATGGTCTGAAAAAAAGTGAGATCGGCACTCATAGTCTTGGATAATATGTCAATTTGGGCCCAGAGGTACGCAGCATATAAAGAGGATGGGTTTAGTGGTGGTGAATAACCCAGTTACCAGTAATTCCCTGGGTTAGTTATGTCTCAGAAAGGTTTAATAAGGAAGCATGGAATTCCTCATTGACCATACTGCCATGGGAATATAGTGAAAAAAGAAGATGTAAGAGAGCTTCCCTGGTGACGTATGAAAAACCTGGCTTGGGAACCAAACATTGCAGATTCAAACCTCACATGTGCAGACTGTCAACTTAAGAAGTACGGGAGAGAACATACAATGTTTAAACTAAATGTAATCCTTAACATTAAGAAGAAATCCATAACCAGATTTGAATCACAGTGTAGTTATCACAAAACTACCACTAACAGGTCCTCATCATCATAAAGGGGAAATGTTTTACAAATAGGCCTACCTAACGCTAGTCAGAGGGGATACAAATCTTTTCAACTATTTGCCACGGATATAAAGCGCTCCGCACGTCCTCGTCATTAACAGTTGGAAAACAAACGCTGTTTACAGAAATGATTGCAGTTGATACGCAGCCATTGCCAACGGCCTACTTCAGTTGAGAGCGGATTTTCTAAATGGAAGGACTGCAAGCGCAATTTGAAGCCACGACTCGCGCGACTGAAACGGGCGAAATCTGCCTCATTGATGTCCCTGTTCACCGTTTACTCCTGTTTCAACGGGGTGTTATTTCCTTTATAGTGGGAGTGGAGACATAACAGTTAACAGCATAAGAAAGCTAACCCACATTTGGTGTGTTTTTTGTTGCCCTGTGTTTGATTTGGGAGCTTAAACTTGGTGGGCAGGCTTGTGTTAAACATGAAACAAAGTAGGCTCCTAGACTAATTATTACGTAATTTGCCTTCAGAAAAACAATGTTTTTTGTTGCATATTTCATTCTGGAACCTGCCTAGGTTTAGGGGTGGTTGTAACCTATTCTAAAACAGCATACTATTAGAAGTTAGCAACAAAAAAAAACTAAAATAGATGAGACGCATTTACTATTTCCAAAACTGCAGCTCGTAGATGGAACACACATTTCCTTACTTTAACCAACCAGTCCATTTTGAATTCATGATAAAGCTGTCATGATTTGGCAAGGAATGTAGCTTGTCTACCGTTTTGTATGTGTGTTTTGTATGTGTGTTTTGTATGTGTACCCTCTAGCGGTCATAGGCAATAGGATTTGACGTGGAATTGTATTCAAATGTCATTTTCCTTTTCACAGAAAACCAAACCAAAAATGTCCGCTTAAACGTTAAGAAAATGTTTTTATTTGCCACATCCCTAATGTGCAGAGTAAAAAAAGATGGTTATGTTTGTATGATTAAATGCTTTTCAAATGTCCTATGAATGGAATGAAAATGCCAAGAGTCTCTACATCACCTTCAAAGGACGACATGTAGCCGAGCGGTTAGGAGTGTTGGCCCAATAACATAAAGGTCGCTGGTTCAAACACCTGAAAGGTGAAACATTGTGAAAAATCTGCAGTTGTGCCATTGAGCGAGGTACTTGCTCCAGTGTCACCATCAATGATGCCTAATCCCTGGCTCTGACCCCACTCTCAGGGGAAATGGGATACGCTAAAAAACACACTTGTACATGTATGAAATAGTATCAAATGCAAATATCCAAAATACTTTGGAAGTGTGCTTGGGATCATTGTCCATTTGGAAGACCCATTTGCGACCAAGCATTAACTTCCTGACTGATGTCTTGAGATGTTGCTTCAATATAGCAACATAATTTTCCTACCTCATGATGCCATCTATTTTGTGAAGTGCACCAGTCCCTCCTGCAGCAAAGCACCCCCACAACATGATGCTGCCACCCCCGTGCTTCACTGTTGGGATGGTGTTTTTCAGCTTTTAGGCCTCCCCCTTTTTCCTTCAAACATAACGATGGTCATTATGGCCAAACAGTTCTATTTTTGTTTCATCAGAACAGAGGACATTTCTCAAAAAAGTACGAACTTTGTCCCCATGTGCAGTTGCAAACCGGAGTCTGGCTATTTTATGGCGGTTCTGGAGCAGTGGCTTCTTCCTTGCAGAGCGGCCTTTCAGGTTACGGTGATACAGTATAGGACTCGTTTTACTGTGGATATAGATACTTTTGTACCTGTTTTCTCCAGCATCTTCACAAGGTCCTTCGCTGTTGTTCTGGGATTGATTTGCACTTTTCGCACCAAAGTACGTTCATCTCTAGGAGACAGAATGCGTCTCCTTCCTGAGCAGTATGGCGGCTGTGTGGTCCCATGGTGTTTATACTTGCGTACTATTGTTTGTACAGATGAACGCGGTACCTTCAGCATTTGGAAATTGCTGCCAAGGATGAACCAGACTTGTGGAGGTCTACAATTTTTTTCTGAGGTCTTGGCTGATTTCTTTAGAAATCTTCCCATGATGAAATCTTCCCAAATTTTCCCATGATATCAAACAAAGAGGCACTGAGTTTGAAGGTAGGCCTTGAAATACATCCACAGGCACACCTCCAATTGACTCCAATTATGTCAATTAGCCTATCAGAAGCTTCTAAAGCTATGACGTCATTTTCTGGAATTTTCAGTCAACTTAGTGTTTGTAAACTTCTGACTCATTGGAATTGTGATACAGTGAATTATAAGTGAAATCATCTGTCAGTAAACAATTGTTGGAAAAATTACTTGTGTCATGCACAAAGTAGATGTCCTAACCGACGTGCCAAAACTATAATTTGTTAATAAGAAATTTGTGGAATGGTTGAAAAACAAGTTAATGACTCCAACCTGAGTGTATGTAAACTTCCGACCTGTTAAAGTTCTAGGAACTTTAACAGGAACAATTTTGGTTAGCCGGGTGGGCTTGTTTTGTCTTCAGTGGAGTTGACATCTCTCTCCCACCTCACCCCCCCCTCTCTCTCTCTCTCTCTTCTTCTCCCCCTCTTCCTTCCTCGCTCAGAGAACTCGACAATGTCCAATGTTAGTCTTTGTGGTGCTGAGAAAACATTTGCGCAACATCTGAGTAGCGAGAATAACAACACATCATAGTTTGTTTTACAGCTTTCCATGGTTAGCAGCTCATGTGGAAAGAATACTCCCTATGAAATGGTACATTTCTCTTGACAGAAAAATATAGGCTGTTTTGATGATGTAGTTGGGGTTGGATGTTGAAGGATATTGGATACTGTATTGCACATCACACTCCAAATAAATACATGTCACATTCACAATGGGCAAGAGGATGTAGACTCGGTTCCAAGTGCCACAAGATCACTGTGAAATCCTTGATAACAAGCACAAAACATCATAACAAAATCATGTACATGGAGAAACCAAGCATCGCTGTCCGGATTTCCAATGTTATGTACACTGAAGAACAGTGAGAAACAAGAGGAAAACAGACCATCCCCCACTAAACACACGGCCACAGACACACAGGAACGCACACACACAGGCACACACACTTCTCCTCAGCCGCCATGACATGAGGTTGATTTGAGGTTGAGCCGATCAAAGAGGAGGTCGATATGTGGTCTAGTTTAACCTGTGATGTCAGCACCCCCTTACAGCAGAATCACAGCACAGTCCTCAAAGCAGAGAGCCTCTCACGTCTTAACTACAGAATAAATCACCCCCGTGGGTGTGTTTACCCCTGGCCTGCGGATGAGTGTATAGGCCCCTTTTCAGTAGACGACACACTGACGTCAAGCACAGACGCACCCGACTTTTGGCTGCGGTAAAGAAATCCATTGCCATCTGCGCCCATTCATCATAGCCTAGATTTAAGTTTGTATTACTTATAAGCAAAATCACTTTTTTGGGGTTCTCATACGCAATTATGTTTTGATTATTGGTTGAACAGACGCTGAGACTATATTTGGTTGTAATCTTTGCAAAATCACTATTTTGGATGCAGCAGCGGTTAGCTAGAATGCTAACACTCATTAACATAGGCTATAGCAAAAGCTTGCCAAAGAGCCATTTTGCTGAATGAAGTTGAAGTGTTTTATAAGTATAATGCTGTTGATTTGCAATGATGACACAAACATTATATTAAGCAGGACATTCATATGAGCCTTAAAATCCGATTCTAATCCAAAAGTAGTGTGAAATGCAGCCACCAACTTCAGCAAATCGCCTTGGTGCGGCAACGTTTGCAAACACAGAGAGGGCTCTATGGTGGGAGAGGAGGAGGGGTCGCCGAGACGGTCTTATCTGTGTGACGGAAGACTGACAACCTGCATGTTTACCTCACCCTTCTCTTTTTGTGTGTGTGTGTTGCTATTAGGGACTGCCATTGCCTTCCACCTCCTCCCTCTATTCTACTCCTATTCCCTTCTACACTCTTTCCCTATCCTCATGTCTAATAAGCCCACACCAGGGATAGGTTACAGGATCCACCCATAACAAAACATTATACCAGAGAAGGAACGGGAGAGGAGGGAGAGAGAGAAAGAGGGAGTGTTGGTATGTCAGCCCATGACAGCCCCTCCCAGTTCTGATGATGGATGCCATAGCCAGAGAATAGACCATCTATGGTCTACAGAGCATCTCTGATAGAGCGTGCCTGACGTACTGATGTACTAATAGACAAACATCTCTAAAGAACACTTCTGTCAGGCTCGTATATATTAACCTTGCTGCATCTTAGAAGCCTTATATGGCATGACAAGGAAAGGATTACTTCAGTAAGCTAATGAATTAAACTACAGCACATACACAGACGGAAAAACACAGGCTTTTCTGTAGCTTAACTGAGAGAGGGGGGGGGGTTGAAGGGGGGGGAAATAAAATACAATGTGGGTGGAATAATGTGTCCCATTAGCAGAGATGACGGCGTTATTGTAAAGGTGCTTAGTGGAGGTGCAGACTGTTTAGACTGTAGATGAAACACTCACGTGTGGCCTGGGACTCTTCTCTTCAATCACAGAAAGGAAATATCACTTTGTTTCCATCTCTTTTTCTCTGTGTCGAGTGTGTTAACTGCAATATACTGCAATCTCTCCTCTGCCAAACTCGAATGACTCTTTCTGTGTGAGGATGTAAAAGAGGGGCTGGTGTATTTTCTGCCCTTAAAACAAGGCGTACTATAGAGGGGAAAGAGCGAATATCTTGCATTGTGTCTATGTATGTGTGTGTGTGTGTGTGTGTGTGTGTGTGTGTGTGTGTGTGTGTGTGTGTGTGTGTGTGTGTGTGTGTGTGTGTGTGTGTGTGTGTGTGTGTGTGTGTGCGTATATTTAGCTCCTAGACCAAACAAAGGTTATAATGTGTTGCGTTTCGTCATTGTCCCAACAGCAGCACATACAACATGACATGAAGTGTCATTCCCTGAGGTGAACCACCTGCCCCTGTCTGCAGCTGAGACACACACACACACACACACACACACACACACACACCATGCTCCAGGCACACGACACATAGCAAATACAGGAGGCGCGCTCATAGTTTGACAACAAGATCGTACAGTAAAGCCCTGGGGACAGCATTAGCAGCACATCAACACACAGACAGATACTCACACATTAGTGCACTCACACACACACAGACGCACACACACACACTCACAAGCACAAAAGCAAAGCCACTTAAAAATGACTGTGTAAGGTGTTAAACACACACACACAGGCCACACCACAGCTGGTCGGTGAGATTTGACTCTCTCTCCATCATGAAAACCGCCTATTAACATGACAAGAGGAGGGGATGTAAAGGAGAGAGAGAAAGGGGCAGAAAGAGCTGTGCCCGTGTTAGTGTGTGTATGTGTGTGTGTGACAAAGCCTTCCTGCTGCATGAGATAAACCCATCGAGGTGTGTGTAGGAGGGCACACATATTCACTAGGATCGGTTAGAGGGGCACTGCAGAAACATAAACACCCCATCTCCCCGACCTGAGGTTAGCCCAACCACCAACACTCCTTAACGATCTGCCAGTGCCCAGGCTGAACGACACACACACACACACACAACCCACTAATTGTGTGCTTTAGGGCTGTCCCCCGACTGAAAAAAAAAATGTGTCGACCGAGAGTGGCCTGGTCGTTCGACCAATTGATGATCAACATTTTAAAGCGTGGATTTCTCCATATATAGACACACCCTATGTCTGAATAAAATCAACTATATGTAGGCTACTGAGCTTGTCTGATGCTTTAAGCACTGAGATTAAAAATGAAGGCACAAATTAATAAAGAGGAAGCCAGAGATCAATATAGCCTAACCAGAAGAAAAAAAACTCTTCCAGACCCTCCTCCCCCTGCTGCTGATTTTTGTAGATTCTGCCTTTAAGCTCCTGAATTTGCCGGTAACAGGTTACACCAGCGGTCGGCAACCTTTTCCATTTGGAGTGCCAAGTTATCGCACCATTTCTACTGATCTGCGGTGCCAGTTCTGATTTTCATGTGCGCATTTTTTTGTGGAACAGTTTCATTTAATTTAAAATAAGGTCTTCATACCTCAAAATCAATGCCATGTGGTTAATCAAAAGTCTATCTAAATGAAAATGATACAAATCTAAAAGTTACTTCTATTGCCATTGCCAATATGTAAAAATAGCCTACATAAAGCCAACAAATAAAAACATTGCAGGCTGCAGGTAGAACATATCCTGATAAAAAAATAAAATCCTATAAATCACATTGGCTACGCATGGCCTGTCTGCAAGGAACTTGAAACATTGTATCAACTATTAACTTGGTCAGCCAGAAGCTGGTGCTAGCAAAATTGCAACATTGTATAAAATATTCTGGGCCCTCAGTTTCCTGTGCGGGTGAGCTCCAAACAGACAAACACAGGTGTAGGCTATTTGCGCAAGGGATAAGAAGTAATCAGCTAGGCCTATTTTATGACGTTTCTAGACTAGAGCAAAGATTTTTCAACTCGGCTACGTTGAGGAACTACTGTCATTCTCAATGGATGTAAAAACAGACTCTGTTTACTTACTGTTTGAGGCAAAGAAAACATTTATTTGAGAAGCTCCACAGTGATATTGAGTTAAGACAATCAGAAATACTATCAGAACCCAAATGGGCACATTCATAAGTCTAAATTTGCGCGCAGGTCAGGTGGCCTAGTTCTATGCGTAATCAAGTGCGTGTCCTTAGTCAAGATTGACAGGAATGCTCCAATCAAAAGACAATTAATAAACTGACAACTCGTAAACGGAATGAAATAAACCAAAACGTTCTTCTCACAAGTGTCTACTCCTTCAATAGCAATGGTAAGACTGTAATAATAATATATTGAATGAATTAGCATGACCGTAACCAAACAAAAGTAGATGAAAAATTATGGGAATTAACTGTAAATGTACTACTGGTGATACAGGTATGCCATCCCCGCAGCCTCCGCGATGGATTCATTCACTCAGACAGGTGTGAATCAGAAAGGTGTTTCATGTGCCATAATTATTTTATATACAGGCAGGCATCTGATGACCTGGCCTCCACAATCATGGAACCTCAAACCAATTGAGATGCTTTGGGATGAGTTGGACCACCGAGTGAAGAAAAAGCAGCCAACAAGTTCTCAGCATATGTGGGAACTCCTTCAAGACTGATGGAAAAACATTCCAGGTGAAGCTGGTTGAGAGAATGCCAAGAGTGTGCAAAGCTGTCATCAAGGCAAAGGGTGGCTACTTTGAAGAATCTCAAATCTCAAATATATTTTGTTTTGTTTAACACTTTTTTGCTTACTACATGATTCCATGTGTTATTTCGTAGTGTTGACGTCAGCCCTAGCGTGCTTAGGCTCCCTTTCGCATACACAAACACAAAAACACACAGAGACAAAACACACACACAAACACACACACTAATGATACGCATAGATTCCCTGCCTTTTACAAAAATGAAACCCCTAATGACAGTCTGACATTTCACTGCCTCTTTATCTCTCTTCTCTCTCTATCCATCTCTCTTCTACCTCCATTGGAACACTGTAACCTGCAAAAGAGAGATCTGCTCATTGTTACACCTATTCTCTTTTTTCTCTGTTATTATTCTCTAAACCCCCTCCATCACACCTCTCAAAGGTCAGGCGGTCTGACTGATCCCTCTCCACAGGCTCTGGGTTTCTCTCTCTCTTTATCCTTCATCCACTCTCTTTCTCTCTGCCTATCTCTCTTTCATCTAAGTATCTCAGTCTGCAGAATTGTAAAGTTTCCCTGTGCCTTTTGTTCTTCTCAGGGATGAGAAAGAGAGCTGTGTGCGTGCGTGTGTAGGTGTGCGTGTGTCAGAGAGGTCAAAACCACAACGCCAATTATGCTAAATTTGACCATAAAGAGGAGACGACGCTGTCCATTGACAGGGTGACATGTTCAATAAAGATGTTAATTCACATGGTGAGACAGCCAATGACCACAGCCACAGCTCATAGACAGCCACATAGAGTTATGTGAAATGTGAACTTTTAAAAGGGACATTCTCAATCAGAAGAGGACCATCGCACCAGGGGCTGGAACTGATTTTTTTACCCAATCGTTTTTTTCCTTTCAGTTCCACTGTTCCAACCAGCAAAATAATGTTCTGAACCCGGGTTCTAACCCAGAAAAGGTAGTGGTTTATCTCGTTCCTTTCTGTTCCTTTTTAAATCTCTGAAATATATATATTTTTTTACATTTAGCCCCACATTAAGTGACTACACCCATCAGTGCGGATAGAGCAGCTTGCTATGGAGTGGGCAAGCTATTGTTGTTAACATGCGTGATGGAAAGACAAGTGTAGGGCGCGAGATGCAACTGACATTTTGCGGGTGAGGAGAGAGTGAGAGCGGGTGGAGGAGGAGGAGGTTTGGCATCTTGTGATGACATGCATTATTTGAATTGGACCCACAGAATTATACCTACGGAGGAGCGGCTTCTATGGAGGAACTTTGAATGCCTTTGAACTTCAGAGAGTTGGCTTAACGTTGGACCCGAGCTAGCTAGTGAGCTAACAAGCTTGTGTGTGCAGAGCAGCACCACCAGAATTAAAAACACGTCTTACCTTTTGTAGTCAATAAATCCACTGTGAAATGGGATCGTATCCCTAACTTGCATTGAAAATATAATCCATTCTTCTCTAATTAAAAATCACTCTCCCTATCTTCTAAATCACGTCAGTAGGATAAAGTAGCCTATGCTTCATTGGGGAGGGGGCAGGTAGCCTATACATGCACACACACTGGCCAATATTTTCAGCTGGCAGGCAGACACAGGAAGAAGTTTCTGATTGACAGAGGAATTTCTTGCATAGGCGCTTTGTTGCGTTTTTTTTTTTGTTGGACTGGAAAAAATGGCCGGAACATAAAATAACATTATTAACCTGTTCCCAGTACGGAACAGTATAGATCACTTTCGTTCCCAGTTCTGATTCTGTTCCTTGAAAAATTATGTTCTTTTCCAGTTTTCAGATTGGTTCCAACCCCTGCATCACACTCTCCCAAATGTTTGGTTAAAGGGACATTCCCAACCTGACCAGGGTTTCAAATACATGTGTATTTTAGTATCTTCAAATGCTTACTTCAAATACTATTTTCAAATATCTGGGTTAAATGCATGGGAGTGTACTTGAGTCGGTGTATTTGAGTACTTTCAAATACTTTAGAAAATTCAACTATTTGTCTTTTCACATAAATATATATCTAAGTACTCATTTCGAATGTATAAGAAAGTTATTGAGATATTTGAAATGGTATTTGAATCCAGGTCTGATCCCAACAAACACATTTTTAAGCAACATGTTGCAATGAGCAAGAAGTCATTGAAAAAGAGGAATGGAAGTTCCATCACCTCCTGGCGACGTCCGAGCGAGCACCTCGACATTTTCGCAAAGGAGAAAAGAAAATAAGTCCTTTGTAGCTCAGTTGGCAGAGAACGGAATTTGGAACGCCAGGCTCGTGGGTTCCTTTCCTACGACCACCCATTCGTAAAATGTAAGTCGCTTTGGATAAAAGCATCTGCTAAATGGCAGATATTATAAGACCTTGATAGCAGGACAATAGCGACAGACTCTTCCGCCAGAGGAGAGAATAGGAGGAAGAAATAAATAAAGAACGGAAATAGACTGAGTGAGGAAAGCTGGGTTTCACTACGGCTGTTTCATTATTCATAAAGAGGATGAGGTTTCCTGGATTCAGTTACTGTCGGCTGGAGACCCAAAAGCAAGCACATTCATTCTCAGAGACACACACACACACACAGACAGAGTTCATAGCGTGCGCGTTTGCGTGTGCGTCAGTTCGTGTGTACGCCCTTTCTCCACTTCAAGCAGTGTTCCCACCTCTTTCCACCTCCAAACCCTTCTCCCAAATAAATTCCATCCCTCCTGTGTTCCTCCACAGGGCTGATAAAAACCTGGCGTTTGATTTCTCATGGCGTCGTGTTTCAGAGCCTAACACAGATGATAGTCTGACATTTTATTAGCCTCTTCTGTCTCTCTGACCCACCAATCAATAGTCAGACACAGCAGGCCAAACGAGCGACAGTGTTTGATGGACATTTTTTACAGGACAGATCAGAGAAACCTAATCCGCCGGGCGATAAGCCAGTCCACTGCTAGAGGATGTTATAGTGTGCCATGTGTGTGTGTGCGTGTGTGTGTGTGCGTGTGTGTGCATGCTTGTGGTGTGTGGACACGTTTTACTATACTTGTGAGTAACAGAAGTCCTCACAACAATAGTAAACCAACTAACATTCAGAAAAGTGAGGACATTTTGCCACTTGTAAAAAGGCTATTAGACTTAGTCGTTAGGATTAGAGTTAGGAGTTAAGGTTAAGGTTTAGGGGTTATAGAAAATAGGATTTTGAATGGGATGGGTGTTCGTGTGTGTGTGTTTGTGTGTGTGTAACGTGTACTGGTGTGTGTGTGTGTGTGTGGGTGTAATGTGTATGCCACTGTTTTGTGTTAGTGGTGTGTGTGGTTATGATGAACCCACAGGGAGCCAATGCATATGCTCCTCTGCTCTTACGAATCATAACAGCGTCTATGTGGGCTGTATGGTGCTTTATCCCATCTATCACCTCTATTCTCCCTTCCTCCCCCTCTCTCGTTCTGTCCCGCTCTCTCACATTGACACATGCTCGGTTCACCTGGTGCACACATTCTGTTTCTATTTCACCCCTCACTCTCTCGAAGTCTCAATATTCATATTACGTAGCATATGGTATTTTCTAAAACGCACTTCACGCTCTTTTCCTTTCTCTCTCACTCTTCCTAACACCCCTCATTGTCACTCCATTCCACCCTGGCTAGATCCAGGCGCCATGGCGTACCCCTTGCTGTGTTTTCTCCCTGTAATTGAGTGTGTGTGTGTATGTGTGTGTGGTGGGGGGGGGGGGGGGGGGGGTTTATTCAGAAGCAGGTGTTTTATTGGTGATGCCACATAGCTGACTGACAAGGAGCTTGCTTTTGATGTGGTGCTATACTGTTCCCCCATGCAATACTAGAGCACTTCTTCACCTCTCTCTCTCCCTCTCTCTCTCTCTCTCTCTCTCTCTCTCTCTCTCTCTCCCCCATCATCCCCACTTTATCTCTTTCTAGCCCCCACCTCTCTCTCTTTTCTTTCTCACCCCCTCCCTTTCCCTACTTCTCTTCCCTATGTTCAGTGTGATGGAGAGAACGTGAATGAATGTAAATGTTCTAGGGTGTCTCAGAGCTATTCCCAGACACAGAGACGGGAGATAGATAGCAGCAGTGTGCTAATAAAGCATAGAGGAGCATGTTAGTGTGTCAGTCCTTTGATTGCTTTCTCCATCCTTGTTGATAAGTGAACAAAAGGCTGTTGATATGGAATACGGAGCTCACTGTCTCCCTTTGATTTCATTACAACGATAGGCACCCGCTGATTTGTAGGATGAGTGTGTGTGCGTGTGCGTCTATGTGTATAGATCTGTGTTTTTGTGTGTGCATGTTTTTGCCTGTGTTTGTTATCAACAGCAAGTATGTTTGTGCTTGCATACATTCAGAAAATATTCAGACCCCTTCACTTTTTCCAAATTTTGTTACATTACAGCCTTATTATTATGTCCACATCTACACACAATTCCCCATAATGACAAAGTGAAAACAGGTTTTAAGAAATATTTGAAATAAAACAAACAGAAATACCTTTTTTTACACAAGTATTCAGACCCTTTGCTATGAGACTCAAATTGAGCTCCGGTGCATCCTGTTCCCACTGATCATCCTTGAGATGTTTCTACAGCTTGATTGGAGTCCACCTGTGATAAATTCAATTGATTGGACATGATTTGGAAAGGTGCACACACCTGTCAACATAAGGTCCCACAGCTGACAGTGCATGTCAGAGCAAAAACCAAGCCATGAGGTTGAAGGAATTGTCCGTAGAATTCCGATACAGGATTGTGTCGAGGCACAGATCTGTGGAAGGGTACCAAAAAATGACTGCAGCATTGAATGATCCCAAGAACACAGTGGCCTCCATCATTCATAAATGGAAGAAGTTATGAACCACCAAGACTCTTCAAAGAGCTGGCCGCCCGGACAAACTGAGCAATCAGGGAAGAAGGGCCTTAGTCAGGGAGGTGACCAAGAAACCGATGGTCACTCTGACAGAGCTCCAGAGTTCCTCTGTGGAGATGGGAGAGCCTTCCAGAAGGACAACCATCTCTGCAGCACTCCACCAATCAGCCATTACGGTAGAGTGGCCAGATGGAAGCCACTCCCCTGTAAAAGGCACATGACAGCCCACTTGGAGTTTACCAAAAGGCACCTAAAAGACTCTCAGACCACAAGAAATAAGATTCTCTGGTCTGATAAAACCAAGATTGAACTCTTTGGCCTGAATGCCAAGCGCCACGTCTGGAGGAAACCAGGCATCGCTCATCACCTGGCCAATAACAACCCTACGGTGAAGCATGGTGGTGGCAGCATCATACGTTGGGGATGTTTTTCAGCAGCAGGGACTGGGAGACTAGTCAGGATCGAGGGAAAGATGAACGGAGCAAAGTACAGAAAGATCCTTGTGGAATCCTGCTCTCAGGACCTCAGACTGGGGCAAAGGTTCACCTTCCAAAAGACAACGACCATAAGCACACAGCGAAGACAACGCAGGAGTGGCTTCTGGAAAAGTGAATGGCACAGCCAGAGTAAGGACTTCAACCCAATCTATCATCTCTAGAGAGACCTGAAAATAGCTGTGCAGCGACGCTCCCAATCCAACATTACAGAGCTTGAGAGGATCTGCAGAAAAGAATGGGAGAAACTCCCCAATTACAGGTGTGCCAAGTTTGTAGCACTAAATAAACTTCAGTTAGTGCTAAATACGGCTGCTAGAATCCTGACTAGAACCAAAACATTTGATCATATTACTCCATATTACTCTAGCCTCTCTACACTGGCTTCCTGTTAAGACAAGGGCTGATTTCAACGTTTTACTGCTAACCTACAAAGGTCTGATTTGGTCCTGCCGTACATACCTACACGTACGCTACGGTCACAAGACGCAGGCCTCCTAATTGTCCCTAGAATTTCTAAGCAAACAGCTGGAGGCAGGGCTTTCTCCTATAGAGATACATTTTTATGGAATGGTCTGCCTACCCATGTAAGAGACGCAGACTCGGTCTCAACCTTTAAGTCTTTACTGAAGACTCATCTCTTCAGTGGGTCATATGATTGAGTGTAGTCTGGCCCAGGAGTGTGAAGGTGAACGGAAAGGATCTGGAGCAACGAACTGCCCTTGCTGTCTCTGCCTGGTCGGTTCTCCTCTCTCCACGGGCATTCTCTGCCTCTAACCCTATTACAGGGGCTGAGTCACTGGCTTACTGGTGCTCTTTCATGCCGTCCCTCAACCCACTTGAGTGGGTTGAGTCACTGACGTGATCTTCCTGTCTGGGTTGGCGCCCCCCCCTTGGGTTGTGCCGTGGCGGAGATCTTTGTGGGCTATACTCGGCCTTGTCTCAGGATGGTAAGTTGGTGGTTGAAGATATCCCTCTAGTGGTGTGGGGGCTGTGCTTTGGCAAAGTGGGTGGGGTTATATCCTTCCTGTTTGGCCCTGTCCGGGGGTGTCATCGGATGGGGCCACAGTGTCTCCTGACCCCTCCTACCTCAGCCTCCAGTATTTATGCTGCAGTAGTTTGTGTCGGGGGGCTAGGGTCAGTTTGTTTTATCTGGAGTACTTTTCCTGTCTTATCCGGTGTCCTGTGTGAATTTAGGTATGCTCTCTCTAATTCTCTCTTTCTCTCTGAGGACCTGAGCCCTAGGACCATGCCTCAGGACTACCTGACATGATGACTCCTTGCTGTCCCCAGTCCACCTGGCCGTGCTGCTGCTCCAGTTTCAACTGTTCTGCCTGCGGCTATGGAATCCTGACCTGTTCACCGGACGTGCTACCTGTTCCAGACCTGCTGTTTTCAACTCTCTAGAGACAGCAGTAGTGGTAGAGATACTCTTAATGATCGGCTATGAAAAGCCAACTGACATTTACTCCTGAGCTTCTACACCTGCATTGCTTGCTGTTTGGGGTTTTAGGCTGGGTTTCTGTACAGCACTTTGAGATATCAGCTGATGTACGAAGGGCTATATAAATACATGTTATTTTATTTGATACCCAAGAAGACTCAAGGCTGTGATCAGAGTAAAGGGTCTGAATACTTATTTAACTGTGATGTAAATGTTTTTATTTTTAATACATTTGCAAACATTTCTAAAGAACGGGGGTATTATGTGTAAATTGATGAGGGGGAAAAAACTATTTAATCAATTTTAGAATCAGGCTGCAACGTAACAAAATGTGAAAGAAGTCAAGGGGTTTGAATACTTTCCGAATGCACTGTATGTACTCACATTTGTTCTTGAAGCTCACCCCACCTCATCCATCATGCTCTTCATGCTCTCTCTCTCTGTCTCTCACTCTCTCTCTCGCTGTCCCTCCCCATTCACGTATTCTTTCTCACAGTCTTTCTCCCCTCCACCCTTCTCATTTTCTTTCCCTCTCTCATTTTTCTTATCTTCCCCTGCTCATTCGCAGTCCCCCACCGTCTCTTCTCCCCCTTTGTTATATTCTCCTTTTCCGTCACTCTCTCTCATTTTCTCCCTCTGCTCTGTCGTGTTTCTCTAGCCGCAGGGCCTTCTCTGAAGACCTTCCTTCTCTTCTCATATCGGTTTCCCATGACCCCCTGGTAGTGAGAGACACTCCAGCCCCCCACCCACTGGGTTGCTTTACTTTCCCAGTAATAACATAATGGCTGTGCCCCCACCCCCCACCCCACCCCCCTTGGCCATCATGTAGCAGACCCCTAATAGCGACTTGGCATGGAGCAGACTGATACACCTGTGATGGGTATTCACCATGGCCAGACCTCCTAACTCTGGCTTAAATCAACCACAGCATGGAGGATTGTGTAAAGCATACATGCACGTGCACACACACATGCGCAAACAGCATGCACGCACAAACACACATCCACATGCACGAACAAACACACACACGCTAAAATACTGTTTCTCTATCTTGTCAAAAGACTACCGTCGGAGGGTGAAGTGGTCTGTTTAATTTTAAAACTCTGTCTACCTCTGTTGGAGGAGGGGTGAGGGCTCAGCCATCCTTCCAGTACCAGTGAATGGTCCTTCTGTCAGCTTTGATAAGCTTCATCGAGCTTCATTGAGCTTTGAATAGGTTAGCCCTGGGGTTATGTTAAAACTATTTGTCCGTTAAAGTAACACTCAGTTGTTACTTCTGTGGCGTGTAGAAAGAAGTATACAGTGTACTGAAAAGTAATCATATTTTTCTAAAGTACATTATGTTTACTCTTTCACAAATTAAATCAATGCACGCAATAACAAATACTCGTACACACAAAATTCCACAAGCTATAGGAAGGCACCCACATTCTCTTTTCTTCCCTGGCTGTCACTCTCTCTCTCTCTCCAGAGCAATCCTGTACAGCCAGACAGCCAAGGCCCAAACAGTGCCACCTCTGCAGAATGTCAACCCCACCGTGTTTCTACACCTGCATTTCTTGCTGTTTGGGGTTTTAGGCTGGGTTTCTGTACAGCTCTTTGAGATATCAGCTGATGTAAGAAGGGCTTTAGGAATACATTTGATTTGATTTAATGTTATCTCACTGTGTGTCTCTCCAGAGAAAGGGGGAGGGAGAGGGTGCAGAAAGATTTGAGATGACGATAGAGAGACGCAGAGAAGGTCAGAGGGGTAGAGACAAAGAGGAAATGAACAAGAAAGGTGTAGGGGAGAGAGGGAAAGAGTACTGTATAGTAAGAGAGACCTTTGGGTTCCTCCATCCCCTCTTTCCCCTCCTTTTTTCCTCCTTATGCATCTCATCCTCCCTTACACCTGCATCATCTCCTCTTACTATGCCCTTCATCTCCTTAATTAGCTATTTATTAGTGTTGTATACAGGTTTCATTCAGTTGGTAGCTGTATGGGGTCAGGTTAGCTAAGTGCTATTGATCCTGTTGTTCAGATCTGTTGTTGATCGTTTATCACTGACCCTCCCTCTCGCCTCGCCTGGCCAAACACATCCCAGCCATTAAGACACACACCTAGGGACGCGACAATAGGATTACAGTGTTCTCTCTATTTTTCGTTCAATCTTTCTTTGCTTTTGGTATTCATTGTGAATGGAGCTGAAGACTAGCCATTATTCATGTCACGTGTTGAGGGGTTGAAACAACAACAACAAATTGCAGTTGTATTTGCTAATCATACGCTGGCATGCACGCACACAAACACTCACGTGTACACACACGCGCACACACACACACCAGGGTCTCCATTAGCTGATAAATAAAACCATTGCAAAATAGTGCTTTTGATTGATGGAAATACCAGTCGATGTAAATACATTTGACAGTAATGTTTTTAGGTCTATAGGTTCATTTCCATCATTTTGTGGAATTAAATTGGCCTCTGTGTATCTTATTTATCCAACACAACTATCACATGCAGACAGCGTACAGAGCAAACTCTGAGCGGGATTTCTCCTGCAGCTCCTCAGCTGGTTTCTGCTGGAGGAAAACTTTTATAATCCCATTCATTGCGCAACAATTTAACGTACAATTGTGTGTTAAAAACAGTTTTAAAAAGAGCTACTATTTTTGTGCCTCCCGAGTGGCGCAGTGACACGAGAGATCCTGGTTCGAGCCCAGGCTCTGTCGCAGCCGGACGTGACAGGAAGACCCATGGGGCGGCGCACAATTGGTTCAGCATCGTCCGGGATAGGGCAGGATTTGGCCGGCAGGGATGGCCTTGTCCCATTGCTCTCTAGCGACTTCTGTGGCAGGCCGGGCACATGCACGCTGACACGGTTGCCAGGTGTACGGTGTTTCCTCCGACACATTGGTGTGGATGGCTTCTGGGTTAAGCGGGCATTACGTCAAGAAGTAGTGTGGCTTGGTTTGGTCGGGTTTCGGAGGACGCACGGCTCTCAACTTTTTCCTCTCCCGAGTCCGTACAGGAGTTGCAGCGATGAGACAAGACTGTAACTTCCAATTGGATACCACGAAAAAGGGGTAAAACATTTTTTTTAAATATTAAAATAAAACATCTACTAAACTTAGGGGGAAAAAAAAGGTTCCTTTTTCAGGAACCTGTCTTTCAAAAATAAAGTGGTGATCCTAACTGACCAAAGACAGGGAGTTTTTACTAGGATTAAATGTCAGGAATTGTGAAAAACTGAGTTTAAATGTATTTGGCTAAGGTGTATGTAAACTTCCGACTTCAACTGTATAACTGTACCCAATTCAATGCTACCTCCTTAAAACCATAATGCATTCATTTTGTCAAAATTATTTCATGATCCATTAAATCAAATGCTGCACTAAAATCAAAAAAATAGTACACCCACAAACCTGCCATTATCCATGGCATTGAGCCACTGGTCAGTCATGTCAACCAATGCAGTGGTAGTGCAATGGTTTTTGCGATAAGCATGCTGATTGGCTGTAATCAGATCATTCTCTTCCATGTACTCCATATTTGTCTACTCACAATACCCTCCAATATCTTACTGAGTGAAGGGAGTAGACTAATTGGTTGACTATTGGCAGGAGTAATGGTTTCTTTGCTGTCTTTCGGAATAGGACATAGTTTAGCATGCTTCCATGTATTTACAAACATCCCCTTTTCCAGTGACCAATTAAATATGTATTTCAGTGGAGCTGCAGTCTGGGGAGCAGCATACATAGCGAGGTAAAAAAACTGTCCATAAGACCATATCCTGTAGATTTCCCATCAGGTAATGACTTCAACAGGTTTCACACCTCCTCCACTGACACCATTTGTAGACTAAAAGAGCAGGTTTTGTTGCTCATACTATGATCATCAATCCATTGGACAATAGCTTGTTTGGAAGAATGGGTGTTTACATTACCGCTCAGTAAATCAATTTTCTTGGTAAAAAAAAAAAATGGCAAAATGATTGGCAATATCAGCTGGTTTTGTTATTGTTCTCCCGCCAACCTTCACACTAGATGGGCATGATGAGATAGATGTACCAAGTAAGCCCTTAACTGTAATAAAAGCATTTTTGTAAAATACATTTTTTCTTACGATTCAATTTCACTGCATAACTAACATAGGTGTTTGATAACTCTGTTCATCAATTTGGGGTGTAGGGTTTGAGCATAGCCTGAAGGTAGGGAGAGGCAGTGCTTCTTGCTGCTCCGTAGGCAAATACCATGGTCTTACCTCTAGCCTAGGTCAATGTTTCCCAAACTCGGTCCTGGTGCCTCCCCTGGGTGCACGTTTTGGTTTTTGCTCTAGCACTACACAGCTGATTCAAATCATCTAAGCTTGATGAGGAGTTTATTTATTTTTTAATCAGCCGGGCCTGTAGTGACACCCCTCGCACTGAGATGCAGCGCCTTAGACTGCTGCGCCACTCGGGATCCTCGAGTTTGATGAGGAAAACAATTCATTTGATCTATTTTAGAATAAGGCTGTAACGTAACAAAATGTGGAAAAAGTCAAGGGGTCTGAATCCTTTCTGAAGGCACTGTACATGACGTCAGACGTAACCAAGATCAAACTATTACCCAAATTGTACACAGTAATTTGTTCTATCAAATTACACTCAATCAGATTGAGTACAATCTACAATAATGAATACTTGAGTAATAACTACTGAGTGAAAGTGAGTAAGTTTAACTTTTAGTAACAGAGTAAATTGCACTTAATGTATCTAGCAAGATGTACTGTTATGTTTTACAGTGCAGTTATGCATTAAATGACATTAAAAGAAGGCCTGCATGGATGAGGTTAGGTAGAAGAGTAGATGGGTTAAAGAGGAATGTAGATGGAGGGGCCAGCAGGTAGACGGTGGGAGAAAATAAAAACAAACTGGGTCAAAGACAAGAGAAGCAGACAGTAAAGGAGAGATGAGAGAGAGACACTAAAGTGGGCCAGAGTGGGGTGGCCACTTCCTGTGTGATTGAGTGTGGAAGGAGCACAGCACGAAGTCCAATGCATGGTGGGAGAAAGGATGCCATCCTGACAGTATTAAGGCAGTGAGAGACCACACAAACACACACACTAAGCTTGGGGGATATACCGTTTATACCATATACCGGAGGTATTTCTAAGTACAGACGGTATGATTTTCAATACCGTTAAAAAAAAATTAAAAGCATTGGGATTGTTGATTGCTACGCCACCGCTTAACTTATAAGTTAAGTATAACTATAGGAAATCAAAGATGTGTCAAATAACTTAAATCCAGCTCAGGGCTCCAGCTATGCATCTGGGTTGCTGACTTGCTAGCTAACTGGCTAGACGTCAACATCAAACGTCTTGGTTTACAGCAGAGACGTTGAATCCCCTCCTGGATCAACATCCCTGTTGCCTAACTTGTTTTGTGTGTCAAAACAGAAATAGCTCCCTTTGTGTGCACTTCCAGTAGCACTGCCTACCCTGGTACGTTACAGAAACGGTATTGTTGTATGAAAACCTGGATACCCGCCTAACAAACACCATCTTCAACCATACACAACACCATCAGAACACACACACTCTTGCCTAAGAAAGGATACCCACTGCTCATTCCATTTTGCAGACGATCCACACTCCTCCGTCGCCGTTACAACCATCTCCCTTATTTATCCTGGTCTCTGAGTGCAGAACTCATTCGTTATCAACACCCTCTATGTAGCCTGCAATAACACCTGGGGTGTTCCCATAGTAAAACCCCTCCCATATCAGTGGATAATCTTGATTCTTGCAAACACTTAATAGATACGGTGGCTCAATTGAGGGCATGTATTGGTTTTACTATGTATGTATTTATGCTGAGACATTCTTATCAGGATCATTAGCTCTGCTAGAGGATATATTAAAAAAAGAGTGCACTTTTGGGGACGTGGCCTTGGTCGACGTGTGTGGGTTGTTAATTAATGTTACTGGAGTGTGTGACCGGTGTAGGTTGCCTCCGCGTTGTGTTTTGATCGGCTTACACATGACCAAAAGGACCAGGGTTGCTGTGCTTCCCTTATATGCCAACTCCTCTGCAAAGTACAAATGAACAACGAAAGGGGGCAGGAAAAGCTAGTCCAATGATGACATGTACAGTCATGGCCAAAAGTTTTGAGAATGACACAAATATAAATTTTCACAAAGTCTGCTGCCTCAGTTTGTATGATTGCAATTTGCATAGACTCCATAATATTATGAATAGTGATCAGATGAATTGCAATTAAAAGCAAAGTCCCTATTTGCCATGCAAAATAACTGAATCCCCAAAAAACATTTCCACTGCATTTCAGCCCTGCCACAAAAGGACCATCTGACATCATGTCAGTGATTCTGTCGTTAACACAGGTAAGAGTGTTGACGAGGACAAGGCTGGAGATCACTCTGTCATGCTGATTGAGTTCGAATAACAGACTGGAAGCTTCAAAAGGAGGGTGGTGCTTGGAATCATTGTTCTTCCTCTGTCAACCATGGTTACCTGCAAGGAAACACGTGCCGTCATCATTGCTTTGCACAAAAAGGGCTTCACAGGCAAGGATATTGCTGCCAGTAAGATTGCACCTAAATCAACCATTTATCAGATCATCAAGAACTTCAAGGAGAGCGCTTCAATTGTTGTGAAGAAGGCTTTAGGGCGTCCAAGAAAGTCCAGCAAGCACCAGGACCGTCTCCTAAAGTTGATTCAGCTGGGGGATCGGGGCACCACCAGTACAGAGCTTGCTCAGGAATGGCAGCAGGCAGGTGTGAGTGAATCTGCACGCACAGTGAGGCAAAGACTTTCAGTGGATGGCCTGATGTCAAGAAGGGCAGCAAAGAAGCCACTTCTCTCCAGGAAAAACATCAGGGACCGACTGATATTCTGCAAAAGGTACAGGGATTGGACTGCTGGGGACTGGGGTAAAGTCATTTTCTCTGATCCCCTTTCCGATTGTTTGGGGCATCCGGAAAAAAGCTTGTCCGGAGAAGACAAGGTGAGCGCTACCATCAGTCCTGTGTCATGCCAACAGTAAAGCATCCTGAGACCATTCATGTGTGGGGTTGCTTCTCAGCCAAGGGAGTGGGCTCACTCACAATTTTGCCTAAGAACCCAGCCATGAATAAAGAATGGTACCAACACATCCTCCGAGAGCAATTTCTGACAACCATCCAGGAACAGTTTGGTGACGAACAATGCCTTTTCCAGCATGATGGAGCACCTTGCCATAAGGAAAAAGTGATAAGTAAGTGGCTTGGGGAACAAAACATCGATATAGTTCATGGCCAGGAAACTCCCCAGACCTTAAACCCATTGAGAGGCGGGTGGACAAACAAAAACCCACAAATTCTGACAAACTCCAAGCATTGATTATGCAAGAATGGGCTGCCATCAGTCAGGATGTGGCCCAGAAGTTAATTGACAGCATGCCAGGGCGGATTGCAGAGGTCTTGAAAAAGAAGTGTCAACACTGCAAATATTGACTCTTTGCATCAACTTCATGCAATTGTCAATAAAAGCCTTTGCCACTTATGAAATGATTGTAATTATACTTCAGTATTCCATAGTTGCATCTGACAAAAATATCTAAAGACACTGAAGCAGCAAACTTTGTGGAAATGAACATTTGTGTCGTTCTCTTTTGGCCACGACTGTACAGACAAAAGTACAGTAACTAGCTAGCATGTACAGCATTCACAAAACAACAGATACAATTCTAATAAATGACTGAAATGCTTACATCTCACCATATATTGGTGGGAGGCCATTCTAACATAACGGAAGTGACCATATAAACAAAATATCAGTGTTTTTACACCGGATTTTCATGGGACAATTGTTTTGTAACCTACATCTTCCGTATGGGTACAGTAGAAAGGGAAAAGGTAAGGGGGGCAAGGGATGTTAATTAGGGGGCATGCAGAAGGAGAAGGACATTAAAAAGGGCACTGACGACAACAAAAGGAATGTACACCCAATACCAGGGATGGGAACTATTCAGATGTTGTGCAATTATACAACATGAAATTGAACACTTGTTACATGTGTATGTGATGTTACTGTCTGTGTGTGTGCGTGTGTGCGTGCGTGCGCACCAGTGTGTATCGTGTGGGCGTCTGTGTGTGTAATGCATAGGCGTGCGTGCTAATGTGCATGTGCTTCTGCCTAGCTGTGTGTGAATGTGCCTGTGTGTGCCTCACCTAAATCCTGAGCGGTGGGCCTCCCTCCATGGCAACACATTCACTAGAAGACTAAAACTGCACCTGCAGCCATCAGCAGAAAGCGATCCCTCCAGCTGCAATCTCTGCAGTCCTTAGATAAGGCCACAGGGGCCGCCCGGGTATTTAGATATACACTCCAGCTACTGTAGTCATACATTCAGATATGTGCATGCCTTGGCCTTGGCTGGGAAATGATGACTTCACATTCCCAAGAGGCAGCTATAGAAATCCAATAAGAGGAAATATCTCCCGCACTCACCTTTAACCACACACTCACACAGAGAGAGAGAGAGAGAGTTTGCAGAGTAGAGAGGTGAGAGCAGACACACACAGAGGCACCGTTGGGGTTTATGAATTTGAATGTGTTGAAATTCTTTATTTATTAGATAAACTTGCTCTGCCCAGTGGGAGAGAGGGAGAACGGAGAGAACGAGGAGAGGGAAAGAGTAACGGTGACGTGAGTGTCATAAGGCTGAGGAATGAGGAAGACAGAAGTAGAGAGAGAACTAGCATGTGTGAGACAGAGGAGCAGGCATCGAAGTGTTTGGGAGATAAACAGTTATAGAGGGAGGGAGGGAGGGAGGGAGGGAGGGAGGGAGGGAGGGAGGGAGGGAGGGAGGGAGGGAGGGAGGGAGGGAGGGATAATACAGTGGAATCTGGAGACAATCTTCAAAGAGACTATCTATACCTGGAGTGAAACACAGAGAGGACCTCCCTGTCAGAATTCCATTCCCTTCTCATCCATCTCACCCACCCCTTCCCCCTCCTTTAACTTCCAATCCCTCTATCCTCCTCTCCCCCTGTAGCCTCCTCTCCAAATCCGCTCATGTCCTCTCTATCCTCATAAACAAAGAGAAAGACTGCAACACAGAGGTTGGGACACTTTGGGAGAATAGGTGAGGAAGAAGGAAGGGGAGGAATGGTGAAGGGGCAGAAGAGAGGAGAGGAGGAGAGGGGTGTCAAGAGAATACATGTTGGATGAACACACCACCGCCCCCTCCACCCATCAGACATCACAACAGAGAAGTAAGGGAAGAAGGAAAGGAGTGAAGAGGAGGAAGGGTTTGAGGGAGAAAGTGGTCCTCATTGGTAGGCCATGGCTCAGGGCTGAAAGCGTTCATTAGCAAACATGGCTCAAGCTAATTAGTTCTGCAAACACTACATCCTTATATACTCACCCACACTCACTCTGAGACCCTGATAGATGAGCATTTGGGGAGGAGAAGAATAATGAGAAACAAACAAAACAGAAAGAGTGTTCGTGTCTGGGTTTCTGTTCGGAAAATGTGGCACCGGACAATGTGAACGGGAAGATTTGAATTTACGCTCCATTTGAAAAATTTACCGGACCCATATGCATTGGGTGCATAACCCACTAGGGCGTCCACTCGCGGTACTCAGAACGACATAAATCACATTTACATTATGCTAATGCATCTTAACAAAACATGCAACTCATGCATTGAAGCAGCCAATAAAACACAATTTTCGAACATTTGCCAAAATTCAATTAGTGTGAAAACACCATTCTAAACAGCGCCCCTGATAGCAGTTCCATATGTGACAGCAATTCAGGTTTCAAACAATTAAGTACATTTTCAAAATGCATACGGCCTTCATCAGCTCACATTGTAAAATGGTGGGTGATGCCCTGAGAGCCTGTTGCCTGCACTTGAATGGTAAATGGGAAGCTCGCTTCAATTTCCAGTTGAGAAGTCAAAATAAACGAAGCAAAAATAGAAACGTCCTCTCACTGTCAACTGAGTTTATTTTCAGCAAACTTATTAACATGTGTAAATATTTGTATGAACATAGAAAGATTCAACAACTGAGACATAAACTGAACAAGTTCCACAGACATGTGACTAATACAAATTTAATAATGTGTCCCTGAACACAGGGGGGGTCAAAATCAAAAGTAACAGTCTGTATCTGGTAAACCACCAGCTGCATTAAGTATTGCAGTGCATCTCCTCCTCATGGACTGCACCAGATTTGCCCGTTTTTGCTGTGAGATGTTACCCCACTCTTCCACCAAGGAACCTGCAAGTTCCCGAACATTTCTGGAGGGAATGGCCCTAGCCCTCACCCTCCGATCTAACAGGTCCCAGATGTGCTCAATGGGATTGAGATCCGAACTCTTCGTTGGCCATGGCAGAACACTGACATTACTGTCTTGCAGGAAATCACGCACATAACGAGCAGTATGGCTGGTGGTGTTGTCATGCTGGAGGGTCATGTCAGGATGAGTCTGCAGGAAGGGTACCACATGAGGGAGGAGGATGTCTTCCCTGTAATGCACAGCGTTGAGATTGCCTGCAATAACAACAAGCTCAGTCCGATGATGCTGTGACACACCGCCCCAGACCATGACAGACCCTCCACGTCCAAATTGATCCCGCTCCAGAGTTCAAGCAGATGAGCAGGGACCCTCGGCATCTTTCTTTTGGTGTTTTTCAGAGTCAGTAGAAAGGCCTCTTTAGTGTCCTAAGTTTTCATAACTGTGACCTTAATTGCCTACCGTCTGTAAGCTGTTAGTGTCTTAATGACCGTTCCACAGGTGTATGTTCATTAATTGTTTATGGTTCATTGAACAAGCATGGGAAAAAGTGTTTAAACCCTTTGCAATGAAGATCTGTCAAGTTATTTGGATTTTTACGAATTATCTTTGAAAGACAGGGTCCTGAAAAAGGGCCGTTTCTTTTTTTCCTGAGTTTATATACCAACAACCTTCCTTTTGTCTTATCTGAAACTCAAGCTACTATATTTGCAGATTATACTATAATTTATACAGCAAGACAATCGGTTCAACAGGTACAGCAAGCTCTACAAGTAGATTTGGAAAATATCAGGGAGTGGGTTGGCAGGAACAAACTTGTTAAACGCCAAGAAAACCAAAGTTATGTTGGTCTGTTCCACCAGGAAAAGGCCTACACAGCATGGGATACAATTTAATATGGAAGGAGTACAAATTCAGGAAGTGGCAGAAACCAAACTGCTGGGAGTGTAGCTAGACAACTGCTTATCATGGTCGTCTCAAATAACTCATCTATGTAAAAAAATATATATATTAAAACAGCATGCATAATCAGAAGGATAGCTAAATATTTACCAGGAAAGATTCTTCAGCAAATAACACAAGCATTAATTGAGAGTCAGGTGAACCACTGTTCTGTGGTCTGGGGAAATGCATAATCAAGTGAAGTTAGGAGGCTGCAGATTGCACAGAACAAAGCAGCAAGGATTGTTTTAAGGTGGAGATATGGTTATTCTGTTGTCGTCATACGCAATGTTCTTGGTTGGTCATCAATCAACAAGATAATTGAAAAAAAACATGCTTATTTTATTTGATAATATACACCATTTAAAACGGCCAAGTTGTATTCACAACGGTATTCAGTTGGTAAAAGACAGACATTCAGTAAATACTAGGAATAGATTGTCCACCATCTATGTGTTATCCAGACAGAAAAGAGAAATAGACAAAATAACTTTTCGATTTAGAGCAATAAAGAAATGTAATTATTTAACAGGAGAAACCAGAAACCTTTCAATATATACATTTAAACAAAACTTTAAAAACATTTAAATATAATACATTGGAAAGTTGTGCTGGACTATGGTAGATGAAGAATCAACCTATCTTTTTAGACTGTTAGATTAGTACAGCATGCTCAAATTACTCGTTTTTCAAACTCAAACGGTTCAATGCATTCACCTTCCTCAAATCATTTGAGTAAACCTAACTCAGGTTTTACAGTGTGTAGTCAGTTAAACACAAACACACATGCATACACGTACACACCTTATACCCGCCACAGAGAACAAAACCAATTATGAGCTAAGAGGAGATACCATCAAGGTGGAGTTACGACTGAGAATAAGACTGATTTCCCTGTTGAGCAGATTAACACACAGCTGGAAAACCTACACACACCCACATATATACACATCGTCTACACACACCAAAAACGCACTACTATGCTGGACAGTAGGGATGGCCCAAGATAATTACTATGCTCGGGGTTTCTTAGTAATGAGATACAAAGAAAACACACACACACACACACTTCTTAGGGTTCATATAAGATATTCCCAGGGCACAGTAAATTAGTTAAAGAGCAGAGGCAGAAATCAATTGTGAGCATACACTATTCATGCCTCTGCAATCTTGACATCTCCCCTCCTATTTTTTTTCCTACATCTACTCAGTTATTTTTGGTGGGCACAGAGCAGAGAGCAGAAAGCAGAGGCTGATAAATGCTGGATGTAAATGTCGCCGTTAATATTCCTAACTGCCTGTTTTACACAGTCTGAATTAAACTATACCCTAAATGTGGGATGAGGATATGTGTGGAGGGGAGAACAAAATACAAAATGAATCCGAGACATTGGAATAAACTGTCAGATGCACGCAAGCATACACATATAGAGTATGTATGCAACAGGAAAACAGAGGGACATACAAACCCCAGGTCTCGCGTGGATTCACATGTCTGGTGACCTCAGTTGCAGGGGACTAAACAAAACAGGACTGCTGATGTGGTCTACGTCTAAATGACGCGGGTTTGTGTTTGGCTTGACATGTAAGGGGATCAGCTTTTTCCCCTCCTCCAGGTCTCGTGGCATGTCAGTCTAATTTAGCTGTGTCCTGTACACACTCCCAACACTAGCCTGACCCATTCTCTACACTCTTAACACCACATATACACACACACACACACACACACACACACACACACACACACACACACACACACACACAACCATTATGCAGTGCAGAACCCTAGTTTCCTTGGATACCAGCATTTTACACACGCACAAGCACGATGGGTCGTTCCACCTCAAGAACGCAGAAGAAAGACGATTTCAACACACACCACCTCAGATTGTTCTGATATCGATTCTGTAATTAGTAAAATATACGATTAGAAATGAGGCTAATTGATTGCACCCAAACTGGCCATTCTAATTTATAGGATTCAGATAATATACAATAAATATAGTACCTAATATCCGATTTGGGCCAAACGTCTCACTACCTAGCAAGAACCCCCGAATATAGTCAAAAGGCACCTATAGAAACCCTACACCACAGACTAATTTCACCCTAGCAAACAGTATACAGTATCAGTTCTCTATGTTTGACAAGTAGTATGAAGACGTGGTTTGGAGTATTACGCCATACTATGTAATGTTTTCCCTGTGAATCTGGAGATGTCAGCCCCCCGATCAGAGAAATTACTAATTGAAGTCGCTTGCATCGTTTACCACAAAGCAGTGTGAAAGTACCATGTTTTGACCACTCGATGCTGCTGCTCCAGCTATACCGCCTTACTCTTTTATACATTTCGCTGGTCTCTTGTGTTTATGGAATAGATCGCAACGTTCCTTTCGCTACTTTTGGCAGAGAACCAATAGATTTGGTTCATGCTGAAAATAAATTGTGCGCTCACCCTCACAATTCAAGTCCTCCACGAAAGCAATTCGGCTTATCTTTCTCTTACGCTTAATCTGTGTCCAAGTATTGGCAACCTTTGTGTATGACTTATTCACTTCAAAAAAGGTCTGGATTAGTTACTGATAGTTCTAATAGTTTCAGTGTTCTGGTCTTCAATGGTAAAAGTCCCAAATACAAACTGTATAGTGTTTTGCAATGTTAACGGTATTGGTTTGGGTTTAGTTTAGTTTACTGGTAAATATCACTAATCACAATACATATAGAGCTGTTTCCTGATATATACAATGTACTATTATGTTTATTTGTCACATGCACAGGAAACAGAAGGTGTAAACGGTACAGTGAAGTGATTACTTGCATAGTAGCAATATGAAAAACAGAAAGTGTCCAGATAAAAATGTTTTATAAATATTTTAGAAATATTAGATGACCCGGCACACTTGTCTAAATTGATGAGTCATGTGAAGGAAATGTTATAACCACATCCATAAGTGGATGGGCCACTATTGTCTAGACATATACACATGTTCATGAAATACAATAGATGGCCGTAATCACCCACAGACACACCTGGCTAATTTGATGGGTCATGTAATAATTGTTGTGTCTTTGGCATCATTAAACTGAAGACTTATTATTATCAAATAAATTATCTGTAATTATTATTACGTGATTAAACTAACTTAATCATGTAAATGTAATTAACTAGGAAGTCGGGGCACCAATGAAAATCTTCAGATTACAAAGTTATAATTTTCCAAATATAACTCTTCAGATATTTTAATATCTGATCAATTAGTCTTCTAATTAACTAATTATTCTTTACCTCAAGTTAGTCTCATTCCAAACGTCGTAAATTGTTGGTTATCTACACAAACCCAGTCTTCACTATGAATCATCCATACATCAATTGTCTCAATCATTTATTTATTAACTAACTAAATAAACGCAGAAATGCACACACAAACAAAGTAGATAGGGTTACAAGGAAATGATAGGTGATGTGCCCTAGTGGGCTAAACCGGCATAGCGGCTTGTTAGACAAAGGGACTAAGAAGGGCACGAAAGATAAAAGACACTACAAGGTTGATAATTATAACAATTGAAATGCTAATCCTTTGCACATGAACGCTCAGTCATTCGGGAATAATTCCAATCAATATATATATTTACGCTCAGTGTGTCGTTGTGATCTCTGTTGGAAAGTTTGTTTCTGTTGGAGAGTTTGTCTGCCCTCTCTCTCTCTCTCTGGCATGGTTAAAATGGATAGTTCAGAGTAACATTCAGCAATGTTGTTATAGAATAGATGTTTCGGCGGTTGTCGGTCTTCGCATTCACGGGTACATAATTTCTAGCTGCAGACTAGTAATTAATATCGAAAAGTAGCTCTTATTCTGTCGGATCGAAAGTCTCAGAGTTTAACCACGTGGTATGGTTAAGAATTCAGCAATCTACTCAAACCTTAGCCCTCTCGGTTATTGAGGTAAACTGGTCTGAAGAGAAATTCCCAAGGTGGGGGTTATATTCGGAAGAGCAGAAAAAGGCTGTCCCATGATGCCAGATCAATGTCTGTGCTCATGGGGCGGGCCAATGACTTAGTTAACTTTAAAGGTAATTGGGTTCCCTTTCATTAAACAGTTTAAAATCACATTACATAATTTCACAAATAGTTTCATCTTTACTCATTCATTTTATACAACAATTAGATGCAAGTCTCATAACTGAGACTCTTGTATAAACAGAGTTATGGTAATGTGGCTGAATTGTCTCTCATGAGTTTCAAAAACATTAAACGAAATGGACAGGTCGTAGCTGGATTCTTCCCCGACCGTGTGCACCTTCTCCAAAACATGTACATTGTTCAGTTCTCAAGTTCTATGCTGGAGAAGAGGTTCCTTTGTTCTCCTGTGAAACCTTTTCTCTCTCTCTATACTGTCTGACCATGATGAAGAGATTCTCCTCCAGGAATTTACGACCTGAGATAACAGCAGCCTGAGTGTAGGCAAGAGAGAGAGAGGGGGGAGGCACGCTATATACCCAAAGAGGGCCACGTCATGACACAATGAACAAATCACATCATCAAATCAAATTGCATTGGTCACATACACATGTTTAGCAGATGTGTTGTGGGTTTAGCTAAATGCTTGTGTTTCTAGCTCTGACAGTGCAGTACTATTTAACAATTTCACAACATATACCCAATACATACAAATCTAAGAAAAGGAATGGAATAAAGAATATATAAATATATGGAAGAGCACCGACTAAGAGCGGCAAAGACTACGATACAGTAGAATAGAATAGAATACAGTAGATACATGATGAGATGAGAAATGCAAAATAAGTCAACATTATTAAAGTGACTAGTGTTTCATTTATTAAAGTGGCCAGTGATTTCAAGTATATGTATATAGGCAGCAGCCTCTCATGTGCTAGCTATTTAACTGTCTGATGGCCTTGAGATAAAGGCTGTTTTTCAGTCTCTCGGTCCCAGCTTTGATGCACCTGTACTTACCTCGCCTTCTGGATGATAGCGGGGTGAACAGGCAGAGGCTCGGGTGGTTGTTGTCCTTGATTATCTTTTTGGCCTTCCTGTGACATGGAGGGCAGGTAGTATGACACCGGTGATGCGTTGGGCAGACCGCATCACCCTCAAGAGAGCCCTACAGTTGCGGACCGTGCAGTTGCCGTACCAGGCGGTGATACAACCTGAGAGTATGCTCTCAATTGTGCATCTGTAACATTTTGTGAGGGTTTTAGGTGCCAGGCCAAATTTCTTCAGCCTCCTGAGGTTGACGAGGCACTGTTGCACCTTCTTCACCACACAGAGGGTGGACCATTTCAGTTTGTCAGTGATGTGTACTCCAAGGAACTTGAAGCTTTGAACTGGCATAATCTCAACTCATACTACTACCAATACAATCATTGTACATGGATGAACACTTCACAGCAGAAAGTAAGCATTAAACTCTGTTTTGTTTGTAGTTACACCTTGTTTGGCCAGCATTGTGTAAAGTCACTCCTGTTCACACTGCCGGTGGCGTGCGCAGAAAGTAGCCCATCACTTTTCCCAACTGATCTGTCGATAGCGCCTGCTAAATTCAGGGCATCAATGTTGTTCAGAAAAGTAGCAAAACTTTTGTAATTCTCGATGGCTAACATTATATCTTTCAAAAACGGTGGGGTAGAAAGGACTGTCAACACATACTGAACAGCTCACGTTGTAGACAGAAGCATGCTACATGGCAAAACATATCCAAACTCATGTTTGTCCCTGATTCGGCCTGAGCTCAGGGCTTGGAATGGGCTCATTCCTCCAAGATCACCTGCCATCCCGGCTCCCGTCAAACCCTAGCTTTCCTCTGATAACGCTTCTGGTAGTCCACTATGGCTCTTGACATCTCAGCTTTCATCGCCACATGCATGGTGTGTGCTCAGAATAAGACTCAGAGGCAAGCTCAGGCTGGCCTCCTTCAGCCAATCCCGGTTCCTCATCGCCCCTGGTCCCATATATGCCTGGATTTTGTCACAGGGCTTCCTCCATCTGATGGCAACACCACTATTCTGACATTACCCATTTCATCCCTCTCCCCAAGTTACCTTCAGCTAAGGAGACGGCCCAGCTTATGGTGCAGCACGTCTTCCGAATCCATGGACTCCCTGTTGACATTGTCTCTGATTGTGGTCCTAAATTCTAATCCCGATTCTGAAAGGCGTTCTGCACCCTCATTGGGTCGTCGGCCAGCCTGTCCTCTGGGTTTCATCCCCGGTCCAACAGTCAGTTGGAGCGTGCCAATCAAGACCTGGAGACTGCGCTTAGGAGCCTCGTCTCAACCAACCCCACCACCTGGTGCCGGCAACTTGTGTGGGTGGAGTAAGCTCGGGAACACTCTTCCCTGCTCGGCCACTGGGCTTTCGCCCTTCGAGTACTCCATGGGAAATCAGCCATCGCTCTTCCCAAAGCAAGAAGAAGAGGTCAACATACCCTCAGCCCAGATGTTCGTCCGCTGCTGTCGGAGTACCTGGAAGAGAGCTCGGTCTACTCTTCTCAAGGCCATCTCCAGGTATTGTCAAAAAGAGGGCAGAGGGTATGGCTGTCTATGCAACATCTGCCCCTCTGGGTGGAGTCCCGTAAACTTTCCCCCAATTTTATTGGTCCTTTCCCCACTGCTGTTCATCTTCTGTTGCCCCGTACCCTGCGCATACATCCCACTGTTCATGTGTCCAGGATTAAGCCCTTGTCTCACTGTCCTTTGTCTCCTGTTTCCAGGCTCACCCCTCTTCCCAATCTCATTGACAGCCATCCGGCGTGACCTCGGGGTAGGGGTTTCCAATACCTGGTTGACTGGGAGGGTTATGGCCCGGAGGAGAGGTGTTGAGTCCCCGCTAAGGACATCCTGGACCTGGCCCTCATTGCCGACTTTCACCGCCGGCACCCCGGTATGCGCCCAAGTAGGACACCAGGTGGATCCCCTGGGGGGTATTGTCACAGCCTGATCTGTTTGACCTGTCTTTGTGCTTGTCTCCACTCCTCTCTAGGTGTCGCCCATCTTCCCCATTATCCCCAATGTATTTAAACCTGTGTTCTCTGTTTGTCTGTTGCCAGTTCGTCTTGTCAAGTTTACCCGCGTGTTTTTCCGTGCTCCTGCAATCCTAGTCTCTGTTTTCTAGCCCTCCCGGTTCCGACCTGTTCTACCTGCCCTGACACTGAGCTCGCCTGCCTGACAATTCAGCCTGCCCTGACCTCGAGCCTGCTTGCCTCCCTGTACCTTTCTGACTCTGACCTGGTTAAAACCTCTCTGGGATATGTGGGGACGTTAGCGTCCCACCTGGTCAAAAGCCAGTGAAAATGCAGAGAGCCAAATTCAAATAAAAATCTAACTTTCATGAAATCACATAGCAAATTAAAGCTACACTTGTTGTGAATCCAGCCAACATGTCAGATTTCAAAAAGGCTTTTCAGTGAAAGCAAACGATGCTATTATCTGAGGATAGCACCATAGTAAACAGAGAGAGAGAGAAGCATAATTCAACCCTGCAGGCGCGACACAAAACGTAGAAATAAAAATATAATTCATGCCTTACCTTTGACGAACTTCTTTTGTTGGCACTCCAATATGTCCCATAAACTTCACAAATGGTACTTTTGTTCAATTAATTCCATCGATATATATCCAAAATGTCCATTTATTTGGCGCATTTGATCCAGAAAAATACCGGTTCCAACTTGCGCAACGTGACGAGAAAATATCTCAAAAGTTACCTGTAAACTTTGCCAAAACATTTCAAACTACTTTTGTAATACAACTTTAGGTATTTTTTAACGTAAATAATCAATAAAATTGAAGACGGGGTGATCTGTGTTCAATACAGGAGGAAAACAAACTGTAGCTAGCTTTCTGGTCACGCGCCTCTATCTAACAGTGCACTTAAAGTTTCCCTCATTCAAGATGGCCGTACTTCTTCATTACACAAAGGAAAAACATAAACCAATTTCTAAAGACTGTTGACATCCAGTGGAAGCGATAGGAACTGCAAGAAGGTCCCTTAGAAATCTGTATTCCCAATGAAAACCCATTGAAAAGAGTGACCTCAAAAAAAATCTGAATGGTTTGTCCTCTGGGTTTCGCCTGCTAAATAAGTTCTGTTATACTCACAGATATGATTCTAACAGTTTTAGAAACTTCAGAGTGTTTACTATCCAAATATACTAGTAATATGCATATCTTATCTTCTGGGAATGAGTAGCAGGCAGTTGAATTTGGGCATGCATTTCATCCGGACATGAAAATACTGCCCCCTGTCCCCAAGAAGTTAATGAACTTCAGCCTGTCCTCGACCAGCCTATTAACTGCCCTTTGTATTTTAATAAATATCAGAGACTCTAATCATCTGCCTCCTGTGTCTGCATCTGGGTCTCGCCATGTGTCGTTTTGGAATATAATCTAAATCCTACAAATTAAAATGGCCAATTTGGGTGCAATCAATTGGCTAATTTCTCCTAAATCAAATTACATTTCAACAAAATAATTTCTGGAATGTCGATTTGACCTGTTTCTAACTACAGGAATGATTTCAGAACAATCTGAGATGGTGGGTGTCATGGCTTACTGAAATGACATGGAACGACTGGAATGAGAGATTATGTGTTTAGGATGTGGGGGTGGAGAGTGGGATAGAGAGAGGGAGAGAAAGAGATGTGTACCCTCGGATGGAGGGATGACCAAGGGAGAGAAGTGTCCCAGGACGGAGGAGTAATCTGGCCCTGCGATGATGAACACCCCTCTCGGGCTCATTTATCATCAGGATGCGACAGGGCCTCTGGACTCTTGTCGATATCATCCGAGTGTGACGGGGACTCCCCACACATACATTACACACAGACACGTTCCATAGAGCACCAGGCAGTTTAACGCTTAGTTGGTTGGAGGTTGGAGCGTGGTGCTTTCAACAGCAGAGTTGGGGATTTGAGGAAATGATACAATTTCAGAATAAAATTACTATAATAAAGCTTCAATGAAGCTTCTGGATAAGTGTCTGGCCAAACTAAAATAGACATGTTTTTTCTCTACTCTCAAAATAGCACCCTGCTTCAGTCCACAGAACAAGACTCCTTAGCTAACTGACCTCCAGGTCTTTGAATGTGGGGAATGAGGGAGTTCAATTTAGCTTGGTTAGCAAATCAGGCCAGTGTTCTCTCCTCTGCAGTTCGTGTGGCCAGGACCACCAAAAATATCATATTACAAAATATTACTGTAATTTTACATTTTTTTTTTATTTTTTTTATTTTACCTTTATTTAACCAGGCAAGTCAGTTAAGAACAAATTCTTATTTTCAATGACGGCCTGGGAACAGTGGGTTAACTGCCTGTTCAGGGGCAGAACGACAGATTTGTACCTTGTCAGCTCGGGGGTTTGAACTCGCAACCTTCCGGTTACTAGTCCAACGCTCTAACCACTAGGCTACCCTGCCGCCCCAAGGGCTTTGTGGAAACAGGAACTGAGGACCACAAGGGAAATTATTGGAATCCTTCATAGACACCTCTGATCTGCTGACAAAGTCCTATTACGGTCAAATAAGGAAATAAAAGAGAAAAAAATACATGTTTTTGGCATGAGCTAACACTACTCCTGAACAGACCAGCGTCCTTGACAATTATTCTCTATGACGGTCACCTTGGCGTTCTTATGAGGGGGAAAACTACCATTGTGATTATTCAAAACCAGTCTATACCTAAAATATACAGTGGGGCAAAAAAGTATTTAGTCAGCCACCAATTGTGCAAGTTCTCCCACTTAAAAAGATGAGAGAGGCCTGTAATTTTCATCATAGGTACACTTCAACTATAACAGACAAAATTAGGGAAAAAAATACAGAAAATCACATTGTAGGATTTTTAATGAATTTATTTGATAATTATGGTGGAAAATAAGTATTTGGTCAATAACAAAAGTTTATATACCCTTTGTTAGCAATGACAGAGGTCAAACATTTTCTGTAAGTCTTCACAATGTTTTCACACACTGTTGCTGTTATTTTGGCCCATTCCTCCATACAGATCTCCTCTAGAGCAGTGATGTTTTGGGGCTGTTGCTGGGCAACACAGACTTTCAACTTCCTCCAAAGATTTTCTATGGGGTTGAGATCTGGAGACTGGCTAGGCCACTCCAGGACCTTGAAATGCTTCTTACGAAGTCACTCCTTCGTTGCCCGGGCGGTGTGTTTGGGATCATTGTCATGCTGAAAGACCCAGCCACGTTTCATCTTCAATGCCCTTGCTGATGGAAGGAGGTTTTCACTCAAAATCTCACGATACATGGCCCCATTCATTCTTTCCTTTACACGGATCAGTCGTCCTGGTCCCTTTGCAGAAAAACAGCCCCAAAGCATGATGTTTCCACCCCCATGCTTCACAGTAGGTATGGTGTTCTTTGGATGAAACTCAGCATTCTTTGTCCTCCAAACACGACGAGTTGAGTTTTTACCAAAAAGTTATATTTTGGTTTCATCTGACCATATGACATTCTCCCAATCTTCTTCTGGATCATCCAAATGCTCTCTAGCAAACTTCAGACGGGCCTGGACATGTACTGGCTTAAGCAGGGGGACACGTCTGGCACTGTAGGATTTGAGTCCCTGGCGGCGTAGTGTGTTACTGATGGTAGGCTTTTTTACTTTGGTACCAGCTCTCTGCAGGTCATTCACTAGGTCCCCCCGTGTGGTTCTGGGATTTTTGCTCACCGTTCTTGTGATTATTTTGACCCCACGGGGTGAGATCTTGCGTGGAGCCCCAGATCGAGGGAGATTATCAGTGGTCTTGTATGTCTTCCATTTCCTAATAATTGCTCCCACAGTTGATTTCCTCAAACCAAGCTGCTTACCTATTGCAGATTCAGTCTTCCCAGCCTGGTGCAGGTCTACAATTTAGTTGTTGGTGTCATTTGACAGCTCTTTGGTCTTGGCCATAGTGGAGTTTGGAGTGTGACTGTTTGAGGTTGTGGACAGGTGTATTTTATACTGATAACAAGTTCAAACAGGTGCCATTAATACAGGTAACGAGTGGAGGACAGAGGAGCCTGTTAAAGAAGAAGTTACAGGTCTGTGAGAGCCAGAAATCGTGCTTGTTTGTAGGTGACCAAATACTTATTTTCCACCAAAATTTGCAAATAAATTCATTACAATTCCTACAATGTGATTTTCTGGATTTATTTTTATTTTTTCTCATTTTGTCTGTCATAGTTGAAGTGTACCTATGATGAAAATTACAGGCCTCTCTCATCTTTTTAAGTGGGAGAACTTGCACAATTGGTGGCTGACTAAATACTTTTTTGTCCCACTGTATAGAGAAGAAAATAAACCCAATGTTGCAATATCCAAGTTTCTCAAATGTTCCTCAAATGCTTCAGTGTAGCAATATCTCATGTTACTCATAGAGATATTATTTATTACATTTCATTCAAACGTTACTATATTTGGATAAATATAGGCTTACACTATACATACAAGTTCTACAATATAGAGTAATCATATGCTAAGATTTTGCTTTACTGCATTTCCATTCAGCTTGGTGGTACATCCAGGCTCCATAGTGTATTCAGTCACAAGCTGACTATTGTGAGTTTCTATTCAAGACAAGCTACTACATTTCCATTGAGTTCCATACAAACTGCCAGGCTCCACTATAAAATATTACTGGTGAGAGTCTGATGAGATAGGTGCCGTTCAGGCTTTATTACATTTCCATAGAGCGTAATATTGCCAGGCTCCAATACAGCTTTATCTCTTTCTGCGTTAGGTGATCCTTCAGGAGGAATTAGCACTTTCATCAATTCTACCCATTGCTGCGCCCAGGAAGAGTCGTGTGATAGGCTAGCCGATGGAGCCGCCTCACTGGAGGCAGGCAGTGATTGGCTAGAGAGGGATGTTCATTAGAGAACACTTGGACACGTGCTGACCCCTAGAAGGTTCCAGAGCATGTGATAAATTAGCTATTTTTCTCTGTCCTACACACACACACACACACGCATGAAGGCTACTTTATAAACGCAGGGAAACAAGCATCTTCCACACTAACAGAGGTGTGTGTACCCACCCACACACACATAAATCCCACCTCCTCCCCCACTCTTCCAAATCCTGCCACTACCAACTAAAATTAAAAAGAGAGAGAAAAAAAATGCATTGCCTGCATGCTTCAACTACGTGTAATTAACCCCTTATTGAAGCTTTAAAAAATGCTTATTGAAGCTCAAATTAAGATCCCAAAACAGCCAAACTGCTTCATTTGCATTCTGGATGAAGCCTCTGTGTTGTAGGCAGAGCTGACAGCTGACCTTGGAGAGATCCAACCCCATAAGAAGTGAGCTGTTCAACCATTTTTTTTATATTTTAGGAGTGGGGCAGTTCCACTCCATTATTCTTTTTTAAAAGTTTTCATATTTGATAGGACAGTGAAAGAGAGGGTCGGATTCGAACCCACACTTGCACCGGAGGCAGCGGTTTAGACCACGAGACCAGCCCAGGCCACTGTATGACTATTTCTTACAAATATTTAGAAAGCTTTTCTATTTAGTGAGCTTTTCTGGTAGAGACTGAGCCATACAATATCTCACCCATGTTACATTAGACTGGAAAATAGCAGAGACAATACTAAGAAAGGAAAATAGCCACCACAGAGTGCTGTTCAGATGCTGTCAAAACCGTGTGCAGGGATTCTCCATTTATCACAGGACAGTTTGTATATCCTGAACCTGTCAAATGAACTGGATATGTGTACATTACCTTGAAGTGCAGAGTGAATACATATTAACAGCTGAACATCATTGATTAAGGATGCCCTACAGTATCTCGGCCCAGAAAATGTTACATCTTCAGAAATTTGCATTCCCCTAAGTGTCCCTAAAAGCCATTCTTAACCATTGGATTACGATGTTCAGTACGCACACGTGCACGCACATGGACACGCACACACAAACACACACACACACACACACCCCTACTATATTCACTGTGTAGCGCTGCATGAAAATGTGTGTGAGCCTCAGTTAAAATTCACTCTGACAAGTGAACGCAGGTCTACTTCACATAACACAGACTGTAAATGGAACTTAACAGAAGTTAAACATGTTTTAGAAATATGGGTCCTAGAGGGTAAAGATGGAACTCTTCCACCTCTAAGCATCTTGGGAACCAATACAATAACTGTGGATCAGACGCTGAGAGAGGTATCAGAAATACAGACACATTCACTGAACTATCAACACACACACAGACACCACAGAGCAATTGTATTACTTTCCACCGAGTCTGAATGTGTTTCAACCTTTCACTTCAAACGAAAAGCTTTAAAGAGCGAGAGAGAGAAATAGTGAGAAAGAGAGAGAGAAGGAAAGCATGGAGAGAGTGTAAGAGACCTTGGGATTCCAGTAAAATCGAGAGAGACTGGCAAATATAGATTACTGCACTGCAGAGAAGACTGGGAGGAAGAAGGGAGAAATTGAGGTGAGGGAGGGGGAGGCTCCGAATGGACTGTATCAGCATACACATATACCCCCCTCAGCCCCTCTTTCCTCTGCCTCCTGACTGCTCCTAACTGTCCAGCCATTCAATAAGAAGGTGGGAGTTGGAGCAACACTACCCTACCCTTCTACCCCTCCTAAGCTAGATAGGATTTAGAGGAATCTCCAGGTAACCCCATGGTGCCTATGTATGTGGCTCTGTGAGAGATAGAAGGATGGAAGAATGGAAAGGAGAGCGGCATGAGGGGAAGAATAGAAGGAGGCGGAGGCGTCTGTACTGGACGCTGTCCCAGTTAGAGGTGCTGCAGAGCGGGGCTTGAAGGTGACCTCCCTAGGCTCTACTGTGTGAGTGTCCCCGTGTGCATGCATCTCTGTGTGTGAGTGCGTGTATGTCCCTAGCTCTTATCTCCCTCTCTCCACAGTACATCCAGCTGCCCGGGTCCTCAGCTGGAGTCACACACACTGTCCTTTTCTTATCACAGAGGCCACGGGTCTTTTACCAGAACTCCCCTTCCTCCTCCTCCCCCTCCTCCTAACCCTCACCACACATCACCTCCCCTCGGCACTCTTTGCCAACTCCTTGGTTCAGTGAGAAAAACAGCAGGCGTGATGCCTGCCAAGCTGATTGCTCACGAGACTGTTAGGATAAGCTCAATAGGAGTGCAGTAAATAAACCCCTGGCAGGGCTCTACAGTGTGAGTATTTCACTCGCATTTGCCCCTGAAAATAAATATGTGCGAACCGGAACAATAATTTATGAGGTAAAGATTACAACCTATTTTTCCCCCGTTGCTAATTGTTTAAAAATAACATTCCCACATTCCACAAGCGGCATGCGCCAAACACAGTAGAGTTTTCTGTGATGACGTGGTCCAGTCAGAGTGAGAGAAAGGTGAACAACACTGGAAAAAAGTACCGGTATAGGCTATGAGTTAACGTGCAGACATCGATAAAAATGAAGCCCATTCAATTTTATTTTAAGCGGAAAAGAGACGAGGAGAAAAAGGAATCCGGCGAAGGGGATTTGCAAGGTTCAACTAATGAAGCCTCTTCACAAGGTTTGCCTGAGGCGACTAACGTTAGGGATGCTGAGAACAACATTAGCAAAGCTGCTGAGAACAACGTTAGCAAAGCTGCTGAGGACAATGTTAGCGAAGCTGCTGAGAACAACGTTAGCAAAGCTGCTGAGGACAATGTTAGCGAAGCTGCTGAGAACAACGTTAGCAAAGCTGCTGAGGACAATGTTAGCAAAGCTGCTGAGAACAATGTTAGCGAAGCTGCTGAGAACAATGTTAGCAAAGCTGCTGAGAACAATGTTAGCGAAGCTGCTGAGAACAATGTTAGCGAAGCTGCTGAGAACAATGTTAGCGAAGCTGCCGTGACCCCCATTGTCACTTCAACGTCCACTGTAGCCGTGGAGGGAGAACACACAGATTCAATGCGAATTGGTTCAAAATGTTCCCATGGCTAGAGTTTGAAAACAACACCATGTTCTGCAAATATTGTAGAGGGCAGAAACAGGCGGGAAACTCGTCCTTCGTGTCAGGAAACCCACATCTGACGAGATAGTGTAGCGAAACATAACATCTCGCGGCGGCATATCCAGTGCAGAGATCTGTACCTGTTGAGACAGGAGAAACCATCAGGCACGGTGTCAGCAGCCTTGAGGAGGCAAGTGCTGCCGTCTGAGGAGGAGAAGAGGAGGCAGATGAAAATAAAGATAAACATTGCACACTTCATTGCGAAAGAAGAAGAACCTTTCGTCAAATTTGGGCCACTTATCAGACTCCACCACAAAGTTGACATTAATCCCACATACGACAATGATCTAAGATGTGAGGGGATGATCGGTCAAATTGCTGACATAATGAGAGAGAGCCTGTCAGTGAAGCTGAAAGCCGCAAAGTATCTTGCCGTTCTAATAGACTGAAGACACTGATATATCCACAGAATGCGAGATTGTCTACATGCGCTTGTTGGAGGATGGGAAGCCAGTCCATCTCCTGGTCGGACAACAGACCCTTGAGCACTCCCATGCCATTGGTAAGGTGTTTCTCTTTATAGGCTTTATTCTTGTGTAAAGTTGAATCATTATTCGTAATGGAGATTTAGTTTGTAAGAAACACTTTTGTATAATTGTTATTTTGTGTCGAGGTGTTTTGGATGCCACCAAGGCCGCATTTCATGCGGTTGGCCCAGAGGAGGATGGAGGGTCATGGATGAAGAAGTTAATCTCCTTCGGGGCAGATGGTGCATCCGTGAACATGAGCCACCGTGGGGGAGTGATTGCCCACCTGCAGAGAGAGGCAGGGGGGGGAATATAATCCCAATCCACTGTATGCCACAAAGGTTTGTAACAAATAAATTCTCTAGGATTTAGTTTTATTTTCTAGCTGAGAATGTTAAACAATACTGTGTGTGTGTGTGTGTGTGTGCATGTGCTAAGTGCTGGAATGGTAAATACCACAGAATTATTGTTTTCGGTTGGCACAAGAGACAGGGGGGAAGGAGACGCTGAATAGTTTTTATTTGTTTATTTTATTTGATTTGATTGAATATCTGAAACATACAATATACTTGCAGTGAAGCCGCTCAACAACTACACCATACCAGTCATCCAACAGACTCCCATTCAGAGCGACACACAGAAGCATCCAGGGTCAATGCCCTGCTCAAGGGCACGTTGACAGATCTCCCACCAGGCCAAAAAAAACGTGAACCCGAACCCTCCAAGATCCCCCCACAGTTCCCCAATAGCTGTCCCTCAACCATTTGAGACCCCTCCCACAGTCCCCCCAAGAAGAAAAATCAACAACAAAAAAAACAAATAATTCCATTCCCCACCCCCAAGAACCCCCCAATGCACCAACAACCAAGAGAATGAACTAAAGAGAAAAAAGAAAAAAAGACAGAAGAAAACAGCAAACAACAATGCAAAAAACAAAAAAACAAAGGACATCAAGGACAACTAAAATCCTAACAGCAATGCCAACTGCATATGTCTGTGCATGTCTGTGCATGTCAGTGCACTGACCCTCAGTGTCATTCAAACAAACTTTTTATTATGTTTTATTTTGACTTTATTTTTGACTTTTATCTTTGACCATCATTCCATCTCCAGCACAGCAACTCCACTCCCACTTGTCTCCAATTCCACATCCCCACCATCACCGTCTCTTAGTCCATCCCACACATCTCTGCTGGCCACCCTCTTTGAATTTCTACGCAACATATATATCTTTCAAATATGCTGTGATGTTTAACGTAAAATTTCAATCTATCTAATCAAATAGAATCCACAGATTGCGAGTTGAAGATAAATACTTTTACTAACAGTATTAATATATTTGTCACGTTCTGACCTTAGTTCCTTTATTTTGTCTTTGTGTTAGTTTGGTCAGTGTGTGAGTTGGGGTGGGTAGTCTGTTCTTTTTTCTTTGTTGTATTTCTGCGTTCGGCCTGGTATGGTTCTCAATCAGAGGCAGCTGTCGATCGTTGTCTCTGATTGAGAATCATACATCCCGTTTTCCCCATTTTAGTTGTGGGTGATTATTTTCTGTTTAGTGTTTTTTGTCACCATACAGGACTGTTCGTTTGTCGTTTTGTTCAGTGTTCAGTTGTTTTATTAAAATAATGGACACTTACCACGCTGCGTATTGGTCCTCCTCTCCTTCTCCCGACGACATTCGTTACAATATTAGTAATTGACTGACCCGGTCTCTCCAAACATCATAAACAGTACTATTTCTAGGGTCAATTTTAGATCAATGCTATGCATTTTCAGCCATAGTCACATCCTGACCTTAGAAATACGTTTTATTTCTCTATTTGGTTAGGTCAGGGTGTGATTTGGGTGGGCATTCTATGTTTTCTATTTCTTTGTTTTTGGCAGAGTGTGGTTCCCAATCAGAGGCAGCTGTCTATCGTTGTCTCTGATTGGGAATCATACTTAGGCAGCCTTTTTCCCACCTAATGTTGTGGGTAATTATGTATTTTCTGTGAGTGTTTGTGTGCGCCACGGTTGCGTCACGTTCGGTTTCTGGTTACCTGTTTTTTTGTGAAGGTTTCACTTCAATTAAAGATGTGGAATTAATTACATGCACGCTGCGCCTTGGCTCATTTATGACAGGGAGTTTGAAGACAGCGAACGTGACAGCCATTCCTGACACTAAGACCAGAAACAGGCTACCTGAGGGCAATACCAAAATAAATGGTCTATTGATTCTGTATCAAAATCTGCAGAGCTTCGATGATTTTTATGCCCCAAATATTCAACATTTTGTTAGTGGCAAGAATTCTAAATAATAATTTTAGCTGAAAACCTACGAATTCTTGAATCTTGTGTTGTTATTTATATCAAATCATACACCCTGTACCATGTAATCGTTACATCAAAAATCTCTTCCAAACTATTGTGCAATCCGTATGGCACAGTTGTCAACATCCTGGTCCTCAAATGAAACTGGCATACTTTCCTATTTATGCTACTTTATTCCTCCGCCAGTTTTGATCCTTTATATTGGACAGACAGACCAGTTCCCTACCTCCTCCCGCTGCCACCTGCCTCCTCCATTTATGGGGTAATGCTGTAATCAATTGGTTGTACTCTTGGATTAAGCAGACCTTCTCGTATAATTCTGATAACGCCATGAAGGACATAACTCTACCATTCCAATTTACAATATCATTCCAGAACAAAATGCCCTTTTCAAACATCTTTCCCATAAATACAGGTATTTTATCAACCATCACATTTGAGTTCAGCCATAATATTTGTTCTATCTTTTCATGGGGATGAAATTGAAATTGTAGCCAGCTCTGCAATGCTTGTTTGAAAAAGAGAGATACTTAGAAAAAAATTGTCATTTTCAATTAATCGAAAATGATACATGGCAATTTGCACAAAGGCAAAAAGGCTATTTTTAAATAATGGATAAGCTTTTCTTAGTAATCTACTTGAGAACCAATTAGGGTTCTAGTAAAAATGTTGAATAGGTTAAGCTTTTAAAGAGAGGTTTAGTGCTATTTAATAATCTCAACCCACCCAATTCATATTCATTATATAGATAGGCACACTTTATTTTGTCTGGGTTAGCTTCCCAGATAAAGCAAAATATTTTTGGCTCATATGATTTGAAAAATGAATAATCAGGAGTAGGCAGCACCAAAAGTAAGTGACTAAACTGAGATCTGACTAAGGAGTTAATAAGGGCAATTTTTCAATAAATAGACCTCTCCATGATTGCAGGATCTTGTCTATTTTTACATTTATAGTTCTCATGAAATTTATTGTGGAGAGCTTATATATTTTGTGATATGAATACCAAATATGTCTACTTCACCATCAGCCCATTTTATAGGTAAACTGCAGGGTAATGTAAAAGTTGTATTTTTTAAAGATCCAATCCGTAATATTGTACACTTATCATCATTAGGTTTACGTCCAGAGAGTACAGAAAAGTTATCTAGATCTTCAATGAGACATTGCAGGGATCTAGCTTGCAGACTTAATATAAAACTTGAGTCATCGGCATACATGGACACCTTTGTTTTTAAGCCTTGGATTTCTAATCCTCTAATGTGGTTATTGGATCTGATTTTAATAGCCAGCATTTCGATGGCCAGAACAAATAGATATGGTGACAGCGGACACCCTTGTTTAACTCCTCTTGACAATTCAAAACTCTGAGAAGTAGCTGTGATTTACTATTTTACATCTGGGGTTTCTATACATTATTTATACCCATTTTATAAGAGAATCACCTAAGTTGAAAAAATCCAGGTATTTATAAATAACATCCATTCTTTATCAAATGCCTTTTCAAAATCCGTTATAAATACCAGGCCTGGCTTCTTAGATGTTTCATGACGTTCTATTATTTCTAGTAGTTGTGGTATATTATCTCCAATGTATCATCCATGTAAACAACATTTTAACCCTTTTAATTCTGAGTGCTATACATTTCGCTAGTATTTTTTGCATCACAACATTGAAGTGTAAGGGGCCTCCAGTTTTTTAGATAGACTGGGTCTTTATATTTGCCATATGGGTCCTGTTTTAATAATAGAGAAATCAGACCTTCCTGCTGAGTACCTGACAGATTACCATTTCTACAGGAGTAGTTAAAACAATCTAACAATGGAGCTTTTAGTATATCAAAATAGGCTTGATATACCTCTACCGCTATGCCATCAAGCCCTGGGGTTTTTCCAGACTGAAAGTATTTAATAGCCTCAAAAAGTTATTCCTCTGTAATTTGGCACTCGCACTGATCTTTCTGTATATTTGTTAAATTTCCATTTTTTTAATATTATTTAGAAAGAATTCCTTACCGTAATCTTCCTTCAGTGGGAGAGGATGAGACGGAAAAGAGAACATCTGCTTAAAAAAATGTAGCTTCCTCTTTTAAAATATCATTCGGAGAATCATAGATGACTCCATCATTAATAACGAGTTTCTGCAAATTATTTTTGTTAGCGTTCCAGTATTGGAGATTCATGTTCTCGGGCAAGAGCTCGGTGTGGATATTTGCACACCGTCTAGCGTCAAGGGAACTCGCTGTATCCCCCATGTCTTCAGAGCCCTCAAAGTGTTCCTGCGGCATGGACAAGACAAGGACCTTGCCACTGACGAAGGCCAGTACTCTGTTGATCTGCAGCACATGGAGCACCTGGCCGTAGCATCAACAACAGCGGAAGTTCAAGGGCGAGCAAAGGTCAGTTTTACACAGGAAATGTAATACCACACTAGTTTTAAAAAATTGGTTCTAGACTCAAATTAACTTTCAGAATCAAGTAATTGACAGGTGACAGTTTATTTACTTACTACCTAACAGATGAAGCGCGAAATGTAGAATGCACTCGTTTGTGTGTTCTGCCATTTTCTCTCCGACATGTTTGAGGAGCTAGCCTCACCCTGCAAAGAAATTACCTGATCCTCCCCGAAGCCACATCAGAGTTGAGGAAGACAGTGACCAGACTGGAAGCACTAAAGCTTAGGGCAAAGGCAGGAGGCATGCTGGAGAAGATCCAGACCACACTTGCTCAGCAGCATGGTGATGAGAGGAGATTCCAGGTGTGTTGGGATGTGAGCTTGTTAGGATGTAAGAGAAATCGATTAAGACAGATTCTCAGTGTGAGAATCAATGTACTCGTTGCCCAATATAATGATTTAAGGATGGGAAATGCAGTGGAAAATCCTTTAATTTTATGGGAGACAGACAAATGGCCAGACATTTCATTGTGTGTTGGTGTGTGTGTCTCTGTGTTATTTATGATAAAAAGACTAACACTGAAGGGGAATCTGAAAGGCTTCATGGACCTCCACAATCCCAAGATGATGCAGCACATGGAGGCGGCCATCAACATCGGCGTGAATGATCTCAAAGCCAGGTTTGGTGGTTTGCTGAAGGATGAGGGTGTCCAGACCCCAGTGGAATCTTTCAGAGTGCTAAACCCTGACACCTGGCCAGAAGACCAGGTCAGCCTTCTCACCTTTGGCGATGATGGTGTGGCAGACCTGATGAGGCATTTCAAGGAGCCTCTAGAGAGGTGAGAATTTATTTGACACTGCATTGCCATATGAGACAATGTTACGTTTGCATATTTGCAAACTCACTTTCTCTGTTCATCCTGCAGATCGGGGTGCAACATGGCTGCAATCCAGGATGAGGGACTGAAAATCCTGGTCAGCCACAATTTCAAGGACAAGTCCTACAGTGGCCTGTGGGAGATCATGTTGACAAAAGACCCCTACAGGCACGATTACAAGGTAGGCTAACAGTCCTGAGTGATTATGGTTGGTTTTGTTAAGTTAATGGTAAGAGTTTATGAAATTAAATTGAAAGATATCATATTTTCCCTAGAACATACTGGAGTTGGTGCTGCCCATTACAGCCGCCCAGTGAGAGCGATGCTTCTCTGCGCAGAACCGGATTAAGAATTCGACAAGAAGCTACCTTGGGGTCTCAACAACCGAAGACCTCATGAGGATCAGCCTGGAGGGGCCTTCTGTCGAGGAGTTCGATCCCACTCCTGCCGTGGACCGCTGACTGACCTCTAAGCGTGCCAGACGGCCAACATACAAACGCAGCTGGACAACTGATATCCTTTGCGTCTAGTAGGCATGGGTCAATGTGTGATTTTGGTGGTATGTGCTGTTGCACAGATGTGTGTCCCTTAGTACACGCGCACACACACACACACACACACAGTATACATATGTATGTAATAAATTGTTTGTTAATAAACTCTGTGTTACTTGAACATTTTTCACTGTGCTCCTAAATGTCTTTGTGTGTTCCTACATTTTTTCATTTAGGAGTGCATGTACACATGTAAAAGTCGGCGTAGAGCCCTGCCTGGTCCTAACAACATTATCACCACTAACAGTTACGACACATGGTTCCAAAAGGACTCTTCAGCTGTCCCTATAGGAAAACCCTTTTTGGTTCCATGTAGAACCTTTTTGGGTTCCATGTAGAACCCTCTATAGAAAAGCTTTTCCATTGAACCCAAAAGGGTTCTACCTGCAACCAAAAAGGGTTTCTCAAAGGGTTCTCCTATGGGGACAGCTAAAGAACCCTTTAAGGTTCTAGATAGCACCATTTTTTCCTAAGAGTGTGGAGCCGAGAGAACTGACCTGAAAACAAACAAAACACACACGCACACGAACGATAGTTCAAGGCTTTTAGAGCAGCAGCTGCACTAAAGTGATTTCTAGAGATGATGGTGATATGAAGGGAATCAAATGTAGATTTCACTGTACTGCCGAACCACTGCACGACCTCAAATAGCACTAATCGCAGGGCCTCCCGAGTGGCGCAGTGGTCTAAAGGCACTGCATCGCAGTGCTAGCTGTGCCACTAGAGACAGTCGCCAGGCGCACAGTGTTTCCTCCGACACATTGGTGCGGCTGGCTTCCAGGTTGGATGGGCATTGTGTTAAGAAGCAGTGTGGCTTGGTTGGGTTGTGTTTCGGAGGACGCATGGCTCTCGACCTTCGCCTCTCCCGAGTCGGTACGGGAGTTGCAGCGACGAGACAAGATTGTAACTACTACCAAATGGATACCATGAAATTGGGGAGAAAAAACGGGTGAAGATTTATTTTTTTAAATAGCACTAATCGCTCGGCACTAAAAAAATGTCACCTTGCCATTGGATTTAGGTTACAAACTGGGTTAGAAAACGACTAAATTCCCTTACGTTGATTACTATTTGAAAATCCAATCAGTTTTCCACGTTATTTCAACGTCATCACATTGAATATTTTGTTGAAATTACATGTAAACAACATTGATTCAACCGGTTTTTACCCAGTGGGCTAAGGTGTGTGTGTAACGCTGGATCGTGTTACAGTGCTTTCCCAGTCTTATGCTGAGATTACATTACTGCAACATCCTTGAACCACCACGATCCCTGGCTTTCTGCTTACACAAGCACTTCTCCCGCCGAGAAATGACCAAGATTACCTATGCAAGGTGTGTGTGTGTGTGTGTGTGTTGTTTTTTGGGGGAGTGTGTGTGTGTGTGCGCGCGTGCATGCGTCATGCGTGCGTGTGTATAGGGGATGAGAGGTGGCTTGTTCTCTAGATTGGGGTTGTAAAAGCTTGACGTAGGGCTCGAGACACAATGGGAAAACATGAGGAAATCCACTTAACCTATGACCCAGAGCGAGGGAAATGTAGAGAGAGAGAGAGAGAGAGAGAGTGAGAGAGAGAGCTGCACTGAGTATCATCATAGAGGCTAGCCCAGCATGAGCCTAGGCACAGCTCTCCTTTACTGTACGTCATATGTATAATGACTAAGCCCAGGCTATTTCCTACAGTCTATCTATGGGGTATATATACACAGTATAACACTGTGTGACAAAGCTAGGCTAGCATTGGCTTTGATTGGACTGGGAATGCAGCCAGGCAGTGTGATGCAGCACAGTGATACAGGCAGAGGCTGCAGGATGTTGGGGCTATCAGATATAACATGGCTACAGTGCACTGAGCTGTGGGAGCAGCACAGTCAAATTTCTTCTCTGATTTGGTGTTTGGTGGGTAATTGGTGTCTTGCTGTGTGAGCAGGCGACGGGTCGGTGAGCACGCTAGGGGGATGGGAGGAGACACAATTCCCCTGACAACTCTGCCAACCAACCACCACTGCCAGTGATATCCATCACCCCGTGGGCATGATTACCAGTACAAGCATCATACACCACTGGCAGTGATATCCATCACCCCGTGGGCATGATTACCAGTACAAGCATCATACACCACTGCCAGTGATATCCATCACCCCGTGGGCATGATTACCAGTACAAGCATCATACACCACTGCCAGTGATATCCATCACCCCGTGGGCATGATTACCAGTACAAGCATCATACACCACTGCCAGTGATATCCATCACCCCGTGGGCATGATTACCAGTACAAGCATCATACACCACTGCCAGTGATATCCATCACCCCGTGGGCATGATTACCAGTACAAGCATCATACACCACTGGCAGTGATATCCATCACCCCGTGGGCATGATTACCAGTACAAGCATCATACACCACTGGCAGTGATATCCATCACCCCGTGGGCATGATTACCAGTACAAGCATCATACACCACTGCCAGTGATATCCATCACCCCGTGGGCATGATTACCAGTACAAGCATCATACACCACTGCCAGTGATATCCATCACCCCGTGGGCATGATTACCAGTACAAGCATCATACACCACTGCCAGTGATATCCATCACCCCGTGGGCATGATTACCAGTACAAGCATCATACACCACTGGCAGTGATATCCATCACCCCGTGGGCATGATTACCAGTACAAGCATCATACACCACTGCCAGTGATATCCATCACCCCGTGGGCATGATTACCAGTACAAGCATCATACACCACTGCCAGTGATATCCATCACCCCGTGGGCATGATTACCAGTACAAGCATCATACACCACTGCCAGTGATATCCATCACCCCGTGGGCATGATTACCAGTACAAGCATCATACACCACTGGCAGTGATATCCATCACCCCGTGGGCATGATTACCAGTACACATCATACACCACTGGCAGTGATATCCATCACCCCGTGGGCATGATTACCAGCATCATACACCACTGGCAGTGATATCCATCACCCCGTGGGCATGATTACCAGTACAAGCATCATACACCACTGCCAGTGATATCCATCACCCCGCATGATTACATACACATCATACACCACTGCCAGTGATATCCAGTGATATCCATCACATCATACACCACTGCCAGTGATATCCATCACCCCGTGGGCATGATTACCAGTACAAGCATCATACACCACTGGCAGTGATATCCATCACCCCGTGGGCATGATTACCAGTACAAGCATCATACACCACTGGCAGTGATATCCATCACCCCGGCAGTGGGCATGATTACCAGTACAGTGATATCCATCATATTACACCACTGCAGTGATATCAGTGATATCCATCACCCCGTGGGCATCACAGTGATATCCATCACCCCGTGGGCATGATTACCAGTACAAGCATCATACACCACTGGCAGTGATATCCATCACACCACTGGCAGTGATATCCAGTGATATCCATCACCCCGTGGGCATGATTACCAGTACATACACCACTGGCAGTGATATCCATCATACACCACTGCCATCACCCCGTGGGCATGATTACCAGTACAAGCATCATACACCACTGTGATATCCACTGGCAGTGATATCACATGATTACCAAGCATCATACACCACTGCCAGTGATATCCATCACCCCGTGGGCATGATTACCAGTACAAGCATCATACACCACTGCCAGTGATATCCATCACCCCGTGGGCATGATTACAAGGCAGTGATATCCATCACCCCGTGGGCATCATACACCACACCACTGCCAGTGATATCCATCACCCCGTGGGCATGATTACCAGTACAAGCATCATACACCACTGGCAGTGATATCCATCACCCCGTGGGCATGATTACCAGATATCCATCACCCCGTGGGCATGATTACCAGTACAAGCATCATGCCAGTGATATCCATCACCCCGTGGGCATGATTACCAGTACAAGCATCATACACCACTGCCAGTGATATCCATCACCCCGTGGGCATGATTACCAGTACAAGCATCATACACCACTGCCAGTGATATCCATCACCCCGTGGGCATGATTACCAGTACAAGCATCATACACCACTGCCAGTGATATCCATCACCCCGTGGGCATGATTACCAGTACAAGCATCATACACCACTGCCAGTGCATCATCCTCAAACATACACACACACCTGTAAGTTCAAGTACAAAAACACACACCTCCCAGAAGTGATGAGGAAGTGCTGCTTGATACAGCCTACACACACACAGTGTAGGCCCTACACACTCACTGCCCCTGTAGCTGCTCAACTAAAAATACACATTTCAAAGGGAACTCCCCAAACTAACCTGACCTGTTCATTCCTTTCAGACACTATGGTAGCAAGTATTTATCTGATTTCTTTATTTCTGGCTTGGATGCCTGATTCTATTACTGCGACATAAGAGGAGATTGATTCCTCCCTTAAATAATTCCTCCCTTAAATAACGTGAGGCAGTAACTATAGCCTACTCAGCCAGTACTAAAACTAGCCGGCTGTATGCACCATAGAGAATACATACAAGTCACTTCCCAGGGCAGTGATGTTGAGTCCAATTCTATTATTATGACATCAAACGGTGGTGAGAAAATAGAAGCAGGTCTATAGTGGGTAATAACACCTTTTATTTTATAATTTGTATTATTATCGAATGCTTTTCGTTTGCAGCAAAACTCTCCAAGGACCATGTATAAGAGACCCCACTTTAAAACCCTCTCCTTGCGACGATGGTAACTACAATTCAATTACTGAAAGGTGGTGAGCCATTTCAAAGTGAATTAATAGATTCAAATATATTTCATTAGATTATACGGATTGCTTTTGATTGGTTCTGACTGGGGATAATAAGACCAATTGGAGAGGGTAAAATTGTGGGTAATTGAATTCCCTAGCTTCAGTAAAGACCTGGGCCCGAGCGCCTTTTAGATCATAATGAATCAGATTTCATGGAAAGGGAGGACCTGATCCTAGATAAGCACTCCTACTCTGAGACGTTTTGAGAGTACAGGCCCAGCTCTCATCAAATAGCACTCCCATCTGGCTCTATGACGTTCGTTTGGAAAGACAAACACGCATTTGAGATATGGAGAAGAAATAGTGGTGATTCTTTTTTTTTTATAAGCAATTGTGCGTCGCCCCACGGACCTCCTGGTGGCGGCCGGCTGCGACAGAGCCTGGGCGCGAACTCAGAGTCTCTGGTGGCACAGCTAGCACTGCGATGCAGTGCCCTAGGCCACTGCGCCACCCGGGGAGAGAAGGACGCTGGCCCATGTTGACTCAAATTCTTCCCACAGTTGTGTCAAGTTGGCTGGATGTCCTTGGGTGGTGGACCATTCTTGATACACAGAGGAAACTGTTAAGCATGAAAAACCCAGCAGCATTGCCGTTCTTGACACACTCAAACCGGTGCGCCTGGCACCTAACTACCATACCCTGTTTGAAGGCACTTAAATATTTTGTCTTGCCCATTCACCCTCTGAATGGCACATACAAAATACATGTCTCAATGGTCTCAAGGCTTAACAATCCTTATTTAACCTGTCTTCTGCACTTCATCTACACTGATTGAAGTGGATTTAACAAGTGACATCGATAAGGGATCATAGCTTTCACCTGGATTCACCCAACTGGTCAGTCTGTCACAGAAAGAGCAGGTGTTCCTAATGTTTTGTACACTCCGTGTACATAAACACAGTTTATTATGCGTTGTCCGCATGACAGAGATTAGTAAGAGAACAATAGATGTCGATGTTTATCAGTATTCTGAACAACAGGGGAGAATTACCTTACTAAGAGAAGAGGGTGATTCATTCTAGATGAATGTCATTTCCATGTACGTGCATAGAAACCCAAATGACTGCAACATGAGGAGAGAACCAGGTGTCTGAGCTCTAAGGGAGGCTGGGATGGGACCGCAACCCCAGGCAGGAGCTTCTCGTCAGTTTACAGCAGCTCAGCAAGCAGCCTGGATCAATATCAGGAGAGCGTGTGCATCGATTATGTGTGTAAGTGATATGAGAGGGGGTTGTTACACTGGGGGGGTGAGGAGGTGGGCCGGGGGGAAGGTAATAGGAGTATAGTGGTGACCCTGATGAAGTGTGCTGCAGGTTAAAGAGGGATTTTTAAGGCTTGAGACATGGATTATTGTGTGTGTGCCATTCAGAGGGTGAATGGGCAAGACAAAACATTTAAGTGCCTTTGAACGGGGTATGGTAGTAGGTGCCAAGTAGTGCTTAGCAATTCATGGTTTTTGAAGTTGGTTTGGTTTCAGGTCGATTATTAAAAGGTATATGTTGTATTTTGTTTTGTTTTTTTTTACATTAAATGCACTATGCATTATGGGGTTGAATGCTGTAACAACACAGAATGAAACAATGAATAAAAGTCCCATGATGTCAGGGACTGCCCATTACTGCTTACTAAAATATTTCCGTTGTGCATATTACATTAGTTTTATTTGATTTCATTCCAAGTTATCATCTCTATAGAGCTGCTGCCTACACGGTCTGACAAAATCACTATTTTGTAATTCTCCAAAGTAAATAAGGCCTACTTTTATGACTGCTGAATACCAACTATCAATCACTTTTACCGTGTATTTTCAGCTAGAGATACCTGCAAAACAGCAGCTGCTGTCTATATCACCTCATGATGGTGCATTCTTCTCTCTTCCTTCACAGGCGTAAAATAAGCACAGACCGGACAGGTCTGAGATCCATGATTTTGTTTTCCTGTGTTCCCCATACTCTCTTTTCTTACCTGGATTGTGGTCATTGTAGTTAATTACCAGGTTTTATGTGCTAAACTATTTAGAATATTCACCTTTTGGAAACTACAACTCCCTACTACATCGCCAGTGGCAATTTTAGTATGTAAATCTTGGTAGGGCAAACAAAAAAAAACTACACAACAGTAAACAATACATTAATTGCACTATAACGGTGCCCACAAACTGTTAGGGCTTACATAAAGGTGTCCCAAAAGCTGTTCCAACACCTTACCACTGCTACAGTTCATTCAGCCTCATTTACATAGCTGATTTGGCTGACTTGCTTAAACACATGTGGTTTCTACTGACAATTTAGATGTACAAATTATGGCATAAGGGGACGACAAGCGGATAAGAGGCGATCCGTCATTTCGATTAAGACATTAATGAGCGAGAGACGACGGACGTAGTCAATATAACTATTTGTTCAGCACTTTTGTAATGTACAGCGACAGGATTCAGAACACGGGCCGTTCGTACATATAAACAGACAGCGAAAGCTTTTACGAAATTCGGTGATTACATTTTTCTAAAACAGGTTATAGGCAAAAAAGCACACACCGGCCACGAAAGATGTGTTTCCAATACCGCATTGGTGAAAATAGACCAAATTATTAGGGCGAGGCACATGGGCTACTAACAGCTTCCTACACTTATTATTACTTTCTGAGCTACAGTATACATATCTCTCTGGCATCCTACATCATTTATGAAGCAGCATAAGGTATTTTTAGACTCATGTCGTGATGTTCTTGGACAGGAAAGTGGCGAGGCAGTCATTCATGGGCAAATTTTGTCATCAAAGAGAAAGATGCCGGATTTACAATTCCGAGTTGAACGACCGTTCAAAACGTATTCTCCCAGTCGTAGCTCGTTTTTCCCCGAGTTCCCAGTTGTCTTGAACTCACAGTTAGCCACTGATTCCTTCCAAAACCACTCATTGTTGAATTTGCGATTTCCAACTTGTTGTGTAATGTTTATGGGGTGGGACGGCAGGTAGCCTAGTGGTTAGAGCATTGGACTAGTAACCGAAAGGTTGCAAGATCGAATCCCCGAGCTGACAAGGTAAAAATCTGTTGTTCTGCCCCTGAACAAGGCAGTTAACCCACTGTTCCTAGGACGTCATTGAAAATAAGAATTTGTTCTTAACTGACTTCCCTAGTTATATAAAGGGAAAAAAATGTAATCAAATGGCCGATGAGCACCAAGACATTTTATCTCTAATTTCTCTTCATATGACAAGGGTTGAAAAGGATCTGATTGCCGACTCGATTCATGGCGACGACTGCTAGCTAAGATTTTGAAAGTATGATGTTGACATGATCAGTCCAATCAAAGCTACTGTAGATATAATGTGATTTAATGTTATTCTGTGGCCAATGACCTAGAGCCTTCTTGGATGGGCACTTCTAATATAACTCCATGGCTGAACCCAAGGGGCTAAAATGTTCAAGATCTAACCTTAGAACTGGGGATGACGTACTGTCCCATGAATGACAGAAAGCTGAGCCAATCAGCTCTGTATTTTCTGCTGGCTAGCCCCACCACCACAGAAAGCACAGAGCAAGGCTGAAACGCCTGCATTTTGGAGCCGCCTTACTCAAGAAAGCAAAAAAGAGACCATGTTTGTATGCGGCTTTATTAACTCAATTACATTTTTTTTCTTCATTGTTTGCAAACTGATATGTGATACATATTAATGCCAAAATAACAAGCAAAACAGGCAAGCACCCCCCAAATATATATATATATATTTATTTTTTTACCTAAAAGTGTGGGGCTCAAAACAACAGGTTGCCACGGTACATCACACAGTTCAGGCTGGATCTGATTTATCTCTAGAGAAACTGTGCAATGTGCGCATTGAGCTCACGGAAAAAACTGAAAGAAATGGAATTCAAATAATTGAACCGACTTCGGTCAATTAGTTGTTTATAAACCGTAAAATAACTGACATTTTGGTTAATCACTTAGCACTAGTGCCAGGCGGCACTGGTTTGAGTGTGTCAAGAAATTCAACGCTGCCAGGTTTTTCATACTTAACAGTTTCCTGCGTGTATCAAGAATGGGCCAACACCCAAAGGACATCCAGCCTACTTGACACAACTGTGGGAAGCATTGGAGTCAACGTGGGCCATCGTCCCTGTGAAATACTTTCAAGACCATGCCCCGACGAATTGAGGCTGTTCCGAGGGCAAATGGGGGTGCAACTCAATATTTGGAAGGTGTTCCTAATATTTTGAATACTCTTTTGTCTGTGATCATGCACAAATGTAAGCCAGGTTTGAAATGATTATGCTTTAGTAAAATACAGTTATATCTGTTTGGGCTTCTTGCAGTCAATTTGCAGTCTACAAATGATTTGTAATTATGTTCCAGCCCCCTGACCATCCGCTCAAGAAAAAGAAAAAAAACGGCCCGCCGGTTGAATCTAAATGATGATCCCTACTCTACGTAACCCAACCCAGAGACCTGCTGCCTAGCCTGTCATCAGCTGCCATTCATCTGCATTGATTGTGACCTTGCTTCAGGCAGAGATACATGGAGAACATCTGTTTTAACATAACCCAATTACTCTCCATGGCTTTTAAAGGGACAATTACAGCAGTATGGTGGGGGGCTAGCTACCTCTCTCAGTGCAGCCCTGTGACTGGGATCAATGGCATCAAAGTCCCATCAGAAACTCACAGTGTCCCTTAGGGGCTTGGAAATGGATGTCTTGATCTCCTTTCTTACCACATTGGTAGCTCAATGGGAGCTGCACTCTATAGATCATACACTTTAGAGTATGTATTGCTGAGGGAGGGTTGAGGAAGAGGGAAAAGTGAGGGGTGAATGGGGTAGGGGAGACGTGCCATGTGAAATACTGCAAGGCCTGGTGCCTAGTACATGTAGGAACTATAGTGTGCTGACCCCTGCAAACTATGAGATTTGGATTGGGATAAATCTTTGGAAGTGCTGACCCCCACATTCCCACCTGGAAGCCCCACACCTCTACATCTGAAATAATCCAAAGACCCCCTCCTCCCAACAAACACAAACCCCTGGCTGACCCCCTTCAGCACAGAGGTCATTGAGATGCAGAGCCATCATTGCATTCACTGAGTCTACCTGCTCACACCATGGCTATAGACGGAGGGGGGATTGGGTTGGAGTGGAGGTCGTGAGACAGGAAATCAGTGTCTGATTCATCACCTTGTTTTCAGGAGATCACATGGTGAGAATGGCACGGGTGAAAATCCATGCAGGGAACAGCAGGTTATTTATTCACAGTGCTAAAAGTAGTGCTAGATCTCTGGCCTGTAGATTATTATCCCTATACTGGAAATACTAAAATGTGTATTGAGACACAGGTTGTAAAAGGAGAGGGACTGATAGGCTTTGAATATACAGTCAGGGTTTCCTTTTTCTGAGCTAAAGCCTACTACTTATATCTGATAGCAAGCATGGGAGTTGTGACGTTTATTGATCCATGACAAAGTCTGGTGGTCCTTAAAGAACCTAACAGCAGTACAGACCTTTTGTGATCAACAGTGCGTGATGGACCCAAGTCATCAAAGGAAAGTGAAAACAGAAACAGTGGATTTATGAGTGAACTAGACCACACGATCAATGGTTGTAACCACTACAGAAAAATCCATACCTGTCCGGCAAAAAGAAAGCGAGCAACAACAACAACAAAAAAGAAAGAAAAAAGAAACACACCACCCTTCCCTGGGTGCCATCGCTCATTGTCACCATGCCGATTCCATTTCCTGCTGCCCCGGGCAAACCGGCGCCAGACAATTTTTCAGAAAGCACACATTTCATATGACAAAGGCCACAGATTAATATGGAGCTCCTCTCCATGTTTCTCTCCTCACTCCTCCACCCCTCTTTGTCTTGAGCCCCTGTCTGGTGCCTGGGCGATTAGGATTTCCCTCCTAACGTGACGGATTTACACCGGGGGTGTCTGGTAGAGGTAGCCAGGGTGTGTGTGTGTGGCAGCGGGGAGGTGGGGGACACGGGGAACCACCGGCTCCTCACTCCAGGGTGCGGATAAAAAAACAAAACCATTTTCATCCTTATCACTGTTGAAAATTCCTGGAGTGTAAAATTGAATTGCGGTTTTACCCAGGAAAAGATAAGAAGGACGGGAATTGGACTGGAATAGCTACTGAGCAATTCCACGGAAACGGAATAATGCTCTGACTCAGATTTTTCACTTTAGAGTGTATGCCAAACAAAAATCATTGATTTCAAAGTTTAACAAACCATAAAACTATGAACAAGGACTACTTTGAATAGTAATTATTATACTATTTTTTTTACACAGAAAATAAATAAAAATGCATTTACTGGAAGAACTATGCAAATGCAAAGTTTGGTAACAGAATTACGGTAAAATCTCCCTCAGTTTTTTTATGTGACCACGTTTTCCAAAAACTCTTAAATATCTGCTCCGAATTAAGATTCAAAGATGTCTGAAGAAAGAATGGGGTGTCAGCTACGGTATGACATGACCCCTTAAGTTAGATATTATTGTTATTGAACTACAGTCGGTGAAGTGGATTTACATCTGGTCGTGGAATTATGGTAACGGAATTACATCATGGGTCCCTGATCTGTACTATACAGATATTCATAATTATGGTTATGAATATCATCATCTTAATTGTAATGTATCCTGAGTAGGTACACAAAGGTAGAAATATGCAATGTTCTGATTTAACATATTTGGGTATTATTCTACACACTGGCTATTATTTGAATGAGCTCCACCCCCAAACAAGACCACTTACTAAAACTGTTGTTACACTAAGGTTTTTATTATTTTGTTAGGATTATTTTGCTCTTACTGTAGTACTGTAGGCCACTTCCGACCAGGCACGTTGTACAGCGCCTGAGTGGTGCAACGTTCTAAGACACTGCATAGCAGTGCAAGCTATGTTGCTACAGATGCTGGTTCAATACCCGTGCTGGCCTTGCCTGGGAGACCCATGAGGTTTTTGGTTTTTCTCCTTCTAAAAACAGAAATAAATCATTCTAAATAACAAACTGGCTTTATTTACAAATTAGTAAGAATGTCTCACCCCATGTTCAAGAATGGCCTTTTTCTTGCCTATTTTACCTTATTTGAAAACCAAAAAATCTCAAATACTTTAAACAAAGTGATTATTATTATTATTAATTTAGAATTATATAAAAGCCAGTTGGATATTCTCATAGATATATTATTAAACCTGTTATTAGCAGGACAATATATGTTGGTCATATTGGTCATGGCTCCGGAGTGGCGCACAATGGGACTGCCTTGCAATTCTCCATCTGTATCCACTAAAAGTGTGCGAGGTTCAAGTCATGAGGGCAGGGGGCACGGGATGGGCCACAGAGCCGTGCACAGAAGACCGATCTAGCCCATGGGGAAGGGAGGAGGAGGCCTGGAAACATTAGCAGGACAATCAATATATCTTAACAACACCTCTCTGTATTTTGATACTTTGTGGATGGGGGCTCCGGAGTGGATGGGGGCTACCGCAATGCAAAATGCATTGCTACAGATGCAGGTTCGATACCCGTGCCGGCCGCGACTGGGAGACCCATGAGGTGGCTTTTGGTTTTAATTTAGAAACCTCCAATCCTCTATATGTAATTACTGGCGGAGAGTCTCATCATGTTTTTCGATATTCTGTAGGCCTACCATAGGTGACATGATTCTCACTAGTGTTGAGTAATGTGCTGTTAAAAGTGGTGTAGGTCTTATTTATTTAAAGAGCATTTTGAAGTTAGAAGCAATAAAATGAAGCAAAAGCCTACAAATATTTGTAGCACCATTTCGCGCTGCTCTGAGACAAGCATGGGGACTGGTCTTGATAAATCAATGAGATTTTTATTTTCACTTAATCTCCGTTTGGGCATTGGTTAGATTAGAATTAGAAAATTAGGGTGCAGAAATGTTATGCTCTTAGTGTAACCTTTATTTAGCCAGGCAAGTCATTTAAGAACAAATTATTATCTACAAGAATAGACTACTCCTTCCTCCCCATTGGGGAATTGAACCCCAGTCTCCCGTGTGCCCTGCCTGCATGACAAGGGATTCTTTAGCTAAATAGCCCAGTACTCTACTCCCGACCGTCACGTTGTACAGCGACCTATTTTCCACTCCATCCTAATGGAAACACAGAGGGCTTTTCATTTTTCTTGGAATATAAACAACATAATATTAATACAAATTAATTAAGCAAGCACCTGTCAAAGGTTTGGACACACCTACTCATTCCAGGGTTTTTCTTTATTTTTCTATTTTCTACATTGTAGAATAATAGTGAAGACATCACAACTATGAAATAACAAATATGGAATCAGTTAAGAACACATTTTTATTTATTTACAAGGACAGCCTACTCCTTCCTCCCCGTCGGGGAATTGAATCCCGGTCACCCGCGTGCCTGCATTCTTTAGTACAGCCATTATTGAAGGCTATGAAATGCTTCTCAAAGATGCCCTCTGGTGGTCAAAGTAGCACTAACTAGTATTAACGGTATCAGTGGTTCACACTTAAATAACGAGCTGCACCGCAGTACCCTGCAACTTTTAAAGGAGGAACCACTGTAGTACAGCACAACATAGTAGAGTAGAGTTCAGTGCAGGAGAGTACAGTAAAGTATATTAAAGCAAATATGTAATAATTTCACTATTCAAATAGTATAATTAATTGTTGTTGTATATCTGGATATCCGAAATACATGTGTATTTTACTTTATAACCTGAGCACTGCTGGGAGAGGCTGGCGCTCTATTGCTGTAGCTGCGGAGGTGCCGGTGAGATGGGTGCGAGCAGATGGAGGCAGAGAGAGAGTGACGCTACAGCCAAGACTACCTAACTTGTAGCAGCCAAAATGTTATTTATCATCCCATATAACAGTTTGTCTTGACTGGAGTAGCCTATAGCTAACTGTGCTAATTGAGGCCACATTTTGTGCTTTCTCCCTAACCTCATTCAGATAAAACAACAGCCTAAATGTTGGTTGCTCGTTGAGCCTACTCCTTCGCATTTCACTAACTTTTAATTGTGTCATTTTGTTCCATCTTGCATTTCACTGGTGAACACTCACTACACTTGCTACACATTGAGTCTCTTTAACGTTTTGATTGGCCAACATAAACAGCAAGATACACGTGAAGGCAACCGGACGGCTAGAAGTCTTTTTTATTGGGCGCACGTCATAAAAATTACATTGAAAAGTTTGTTTTTTTATTAAATTAATAATTTGAAATGTCATGGTATATCCTTGCATGTAACAATGTCACATTGATTTGATTAAATGTAGAAAAAAAAATTATGTGGTAAAATAGGCCTATACATTTTTGGGGTTTGCAAAATTGAATGCACACTCAAGTATTCTAATACTAACCTCCGTTGAGATATTTGAATATTCAGCGCAAACTGGCTCTAACCAAATGCCTCATAAGTCCTCAACTGGCAGATTCATTAAATAGTCCCACAAAACACCAGTCTCAACGTCAACAGTGAAGAGGTGACTGGCCTTCTAGGCAGAGTTGCAAAGGAAAAGCCATATCTCAGACTGGCCAATAAAAAGAAAAGATTAACATGGGCAAAAGAACACAGACACTGGACAGAGGAACTCTGCCTAGAAGGCCAGCATCCCCGAGTCGCCTCTTCACTGTTGACGTTGAGACTGGTGTTTTGCAGGTACTATTTAACGAAGCTGCCAGTTGAGGACTTGTGAGTCATTTGTTTCTCAAACTAGATACTCTAATGTACTTGTCCTCTTGCTCAGTTGTGCACCGGGGCCTCCCACTCCTCTTTCTATTCTGGTTAGGGCCAGTTTGCACTGTTCTGGGAGGGGAGTAGTACACAGCTTTGTACGAGATATTCAGTTTCTTGGCAATTCCGCGCATGGAATAGCCTTCATTTCTCAGAACAAGAATAGAGACTGGCGAGTTTCAGAAAAAAAGTTATTTGTTTCTGGCCATTTTGAGCCTGTAATCGAACCCACAAATGCTGATGCTCCAGATACTCAACTAGTCTAAAGAAAGACAGTTTTATTGCTTCTTTAATCAGCACAACAGTTCAGCTGTGCAAACATAATTGCAAAAGGGTTTTCTAATGATACATTTTAAAATGATAAACTTGGATTAGCTAACACAACGTGCAATTGGAACACAGGAGTGATGGTTGCTGATCATGGGTCTCTGGAGGCCTATGTAGATATTCCATAAAACAATCAGCCGTTTCCAGCTACAATTGTCATTTACAGTCATTTACAACATTAACAATGTCTACACTGTATTTCTGATCAATTTGATGTTATTTCAAACACAAGGGCATTTCTAAGTGACCCCAAAGTTATGAACAGTAGAGTTTACTTTACTGTTCTCTGTGTTGTACTGTACTCTACTGTGCTGTAATGTCCAAACATGTGAAACATAGACTATGATTGGTTCAGATTTGGTCTGGATGAGAGTTCATTAGAATAACAAATGGCAAGTGTGTAGAATAATCCCAAAAATGCAACAGAAAAAAGGATATTGCATATTTCTACCTTTGTGTACCTATTCAGGATACATCAGCAATAAGAGAATGGTATTCATTTCCATAATTATGCATTTCTGTATAGTACAAATCAGGAACCCATGATGTAATTCCGTTACCGGATGTAAATCTACCTCACCTACTGTAGTTAATTCAGCACATTTTTATTTTATTTTTACTCATAGCTGACATCCCATTATTTCTGCAGATATCTTTGAATCTGCCTCCAAAGTGGCGCAATGGTCTAAGGCTAGCAGTGCCACGAGAGATCCTGGTTCGTGTCCAGGCTCTGTCGCAGCCGGCCGCGACCGGGAGACCCATGGGGCGGCGCACAATTGTCTCAGAGTTGTCCGGGTTAGGGGAGGGTTTGGCCGGCAGGGATGTTCTTGTCCCATCGCGCACCAGCGACTCCTGTGGCGGGCCGGGCGCAGTGCAGGCTGACACGGTCGCCAGGTGTACAGTGTTCCTCCGACACATTGGTGTCTCTGGGTTAAGCGGGCATTGTGTCAAGAAGCAGTGCAGCTTGGCTGGGTTATGTTTTGGAGGACACACGGCTCTCAACCGTCGCCTCTCCCAAGTCCATATGGGAACTGCAGTGATGGGACAAAAATAACTACCAATTGGATACCACGAAAAAGGGGTATTAAAAAATATATATATCTTTGAATCTTAATTTGAAACAGCAAGTTAACAGAAAACATGGTTGCATAATTTTCTTTTTAAAACTACAAGACTTTACATCTACACAGTTCTTCCAATAAACGTGTCTTTATGAAACGTGTTTTGTAAATTGTTCAAAGAAGTCCTTGTGCTTAGAGTTGTACGGTTTGTTAAACTTTGAAAACAATAGTTTTTGTTTGGCATAATTCTAAAGTAAGTCCGTTATCGTGGAATTGCCCCCTACTATAGGCTACAACTCTTTCTCTCAGACACACATACGCTGGGGTGCACATACACGTGGTGCATGCAAACACACACACACACACACACACACACACACACACACACACACACACACACACACACACACACACACACACACACACACACACACTGAAGACACATGATAACAGGCCCTCTATCTCTGCAGAACAAAGGGCAAAGTTTTGCAGGCAGTGGGGTAGGCCTATAATGGGTGGAGATGAGAATCTGGCGAGGTGCGTGCACCAGCGGCGTTGAGTTAAAGTGTGTTCAAACTCCACTAGTAACAAACGATTGACAGAAAGGCCATTTGTCATTCCAGTCGGAATATTATTCAATGTTTTATTTATTTACATTATTAATTTATTGACTTATTCAAACCCCCTCGGTTACAGCCCAAGGCTATCCTTACAGATGCTAGGCATTCTTCATTTCTCTGTAAGTTTGGAACTCAAAGGAACAGTAAATAATAAACATTTCTAGAGGCAAAATGTTATGGAACAAGTTCTCTCTCACATACAGATAGACACCTTGAGCCCAGTTAGACTTGGTGAGCATCTGTAGAAAAACCAAGACAACGTTCCTGTGATTTTCAGTGTGTTCCTTCTCAGTGAGATGAACTGCAGGCCTATTAGAGTCCTGTGATGTGAGAATAGATCTGGTTTATGACTCTCAGTGCCCTCTTAGCCACCTGCTGTTGCTGCTCTCTCTGTGACTCAGAGGTGAAGAGGTGTAAGAAACAGAATTTCAGCACACTGAGGATCATCTCAGAGAATAGCTCAATTATAGGGCCATTTTGAGCAGTTACAGAAACAGTTGTGAGAGAGGTCTAAGGCACTGCTTCTCACTGCTCGATGTGTCACTACAGAAACCCTGGTTCAAATCCAGGCTGTATCACAACAGGCAAGTCAGTTAAGAACAAATTCTTATTTACAATGACGGCCTAACCCGGACGACGCTGGGCCAATTGTGCGCCGCCCTATGGTACTCCCAATCACGGCCAGATGTGATACAGACTAAATTGAGGCTGTCCTGGCGGCAAAAGGGGGGGGGGGGGGGTCCTAATGAAGGTGTTCCTAATGTTTGGTATATTCAGTGCATATTTCAGCCAAGACGTGCCGGGGCGGCAGGGTAGCCTAGTGGTTAGAGCGTTGGACTAGTAACCGGAAGGTTGTGAGTTCAAACCCCCGAGCTGACAAGGTACAAATCTGTCGTTCTGCCCCTGAACAGGCAGTTAACCCACTGTTCCCAGGCCGTCATTGAAAATAAGAATTTGTTCTTAACTGACTTGCCTGGTTAAATAAAGGTAAAATAAAATAAAATAAAAAAAAGAATAGCCGTCGGCTTTCAGCCAAGACGCGCTTACGCTAGTAGCAATGCTCTCCCCCACACCCGCTACTCTTGCCACCGCGGCTGGAAATAAATCTGAGGGGAAACACTGGTGTGTGTATTTAATAGAAGGAGAGAGAAATAGCGGGAGAGACAGCGAGAGAGAAAGAATGTGTTGGTGTGCGTCCATACATGCATGTGTTTGTAGACAGTGTATTAGGACACAACATAGGTTGGTGAGGAAATCCCATCCCTTTACAACAGAACAAGGCTACAGCACCTGTTCATCCCCAGACCACCTCCTCTGATCCATTCTGAACACTCACTCCCAGACAGGAATAAGGACCTGGTGCGAGTCAGACAGCCTGGTCCTCACACATCCCTCATACACCCTGCTGAGTGTGTTACACACAACAGCAGTGTGGGTTTTAGCCATCCAGGCTAGCAGTGGAAACGGTTGGAAAGATGGTCTGTGGTGCTATGGTTGGTTAGTAGAAAAGCCCAAACTATAATATACTACTCCACCATATTAACAGTTGGGCGATTCCACAGTAAACACAATTGCAGTAAAGGAAACACTTAAAATACAGTGCGTTCAGGAAATATTCAGACCCCTCGACTTTTTCCACATTTTGTTATGTTACAGCTTTTCTCTGAAATAAAATAGTTTTTTTCTGCATTGTCTTGGCTGTGTGCTTGGGGTTGTTGTCCTGTTGGAAGGTGAACCTTTGCCCCAGTCTGAGGTCCTGAGCAGTCTGGAGCAGGTTTTCATCAAGGATCTCTCTCTACTTTTCTTCATTCATCTTTCCCTCGATCTTGACTAGTCTCTCAGTCCCTTCCGCTGAAAAACATCCCCACAGCATGATGCTGCCACCCCAATGCTTCGCCGTAGGGATGGTGCCAGGTTTCCTCGAGACGTGTCGCTTGACATTCAGGCCAAAGAGTTCAATCTTGGTTTCATCAGACCAGAGAATCTTGCTCCTCATGGTCTGAGAGTCTTTAGGTGCCTTTTGGCAAACTCCAAGTGGGCTGTCATGTACCTTTTATCTCCACAGAGGAACTCTGGAGATCTGTCAGAGTGACCATCGGGTTCTCGGTTAACTCCCTGACGATGTCCGTACTCTCCCATTTGCTCAGTTTGGCCGGGCGGCCAGCTCTAGGAAGAGTCTTGGTGGTTCCAAACTTCTTACATTTAAGAACGATAGAGGCCACTGTGTTCTTGGGGACCTTCAATGCTGCAGAAATATTTTGGTACCCTTCCCCAGATCTGCCCCCTCGACACAATCCTGTCTCGGAGCTCTACGGACAGTTCCTTCTACCTCATGGCTTGGTTTTTGCTCTGACATGTACTGTGAACTGTGGGACCCTATATAGACAGGTGTGTGCCTTTCCAAATCATGTCCAATCAATTGAATTTACCACAGGTGGACTCCAATCAAGTTGTAGAAACATCTCAAGGATGATACATTTGAACTAGGATGCACCGGAGCTCAATTTCAAGTCTCATAGCAAAGGGTCTTAAAACTAATGCAAATAAGGTATTTGTTTTTATTTTTTTATAAATTTGCAAACATTTCCAAAAACCTGTTTTCACTTTGTCATTATGGGGTATTGTGTGTATATTGATGAGACATTTTGTTTTTTTAAATACATTTTAGAATAAGGCTGTAACGTAACAAAATGTGGAAAAAGTCAAGGGTTCGGAATACTTTACAAATGCACTGTATATGCCAAACAAAAACCAGTGATTTCAAAGTTTAACAAACCACACAACTATATGCACAAGCACTACTTTTAATAATGTTCACTGAACATTTTACAAAAATACATATTTACTGGAATAACTGTGCAAATGCAAAGTTTGGTTAACAGAATTTCAGTACAATCTCCCCGTTTGTTTGTGTGACCACATTTTCCAAAAATTTGCTCTGAAATAAGATTCAAAGATGTCCGCAGAAAAAAAGGGGATTACCTATTACCTGATTTTGGTTATTGAATTACAGTAAGTGAAATGAACTAACACCCAGGAACAGAATTGCAGTAACAGAGTTTCATTATGGGTCTCTGATCTGTACTAAACAGAAATGCATAATATAGATGTTAATGTCATTCACATCATGGTGATGAATCCTATAGGTATACAAAAGGTAGAAATATGCAATATCCTCCTTATTCTACATACTGGCTATTATTTTAATGAGTTCCACATCTGCCACCGAACCAAAAAAAATCAGTCAATTGAAATATAATCAAAAAGGTCCTAATCTATGGATTTCATATGACTAGGCAACTGCGCAGCCATGGATGGGCCTGCGAGGGCAGAGGCCCACCCACTTGGAAGCCAGGCCCAGCCACCCGGGAGCCAGGCCCAGCCAATCAGAATACATTTTTCCCCACAAAATGGCTTTAATACAGACAGAAATACTTCTCAGTTTTATCAGCTGTCCGGGTGGCTGGTCTCATACGATCTCGCAGGTGAAGAAGCCAGATGTGGAGGTCCTGGTCTGGCATGGTTACACGTGGTCTTTTATTGTCCCCAGCACAAGATGCACCTGTGTAATGCTTATGCTGTTTAATTCAGCTTCTTGATATGCCACACCTGTCAGGTTGATGGATTATGTTGGCAAAGGAGAAATGCTCAATAACAAGGATGTAAACAAAATTGTGCACAAAATTTGAGAGAAATAAGCTTTTTGTGCATATGGAATATTTCTGGGATCTTTTATTTCAGCTGATGAAACATGGGACCAACACTTCACATGTTGCGTTTATATTTTTGTTCCGTGTAGTTGCCAGGGGTCTTTACTTCATCATTTTCCATTTTGTAGAATGGAAAATGGTTGACAAATGTACAGTACCAGTCAAAAGCTTGGACACACCTACTCATTCCTTTCCTTTTTCTTTATTTATACCATTTTCTACATTGTACAATATTTTACGCTTGGAAGTCATCAGATGAAGCTTGTTGCAGTCTGAGTTGTTTTAGTTCAAATTTGAAACTGTTGGAGACTGAGGAGACTTGTAACATCAAGGTAGTTAACAAAATAACTTGGCTGACGCTAGCTAATTCATATTTTTTATTTACAGTACCAGTCAAATGTTCGGACACACCTACTCATTCAAGGGCTTTTCTTTATTTGTATTATTTTCTACATTGTATAATAATAGTGAAGACATAACTATGAAATAACACATGGAATCATGAAGTAACCAAAAGTGTTAAACGAATAAAAAAATTATATCAGAGATTCTTCAAAGTAGCCTTGATGACAGCTTTGCACACGTTTGGCATTCTCTCAACCAGCTCATTGAGGTAGTCACCTGGAATGCCTTTCAATTAACAGGTGTACCTTCTTAAAAGTTCATTTGTGGAATTTCTTTCCTTCTTAATGCATTTGAACAAATCAGGTGTGCTGTGACACGGTAGGGGTGGTATACAGAATATAGCCCTATTTGGTTAAAAAAAACAAGTCCATATTATGGCAGCTCAACTAAGCAAAGAGAAACAACAGTCCATCGTTACTTTAAGACATGAAGGTCAGTTAATCTGGAAAATGTCTAGACCTAGTTTCTTCAAGTGCAGTCGCAAAAACCATCAAGCTCTATGATGAAACTGGCTATCATGAGGACTGCCAAATATATTTTGATTTGTTTAAAACTTCTTTGGTTACTACGTGATTCCATATGTGTTATTTCATAGTTTTGATGTCTTTACTATTATTCTACAATGTAGAAAATAGTACAAATAAAATAAAAACCTTGAATGAGTAGGTGTGTCCACATTTTTGACTGGTACTGTATATATGCCTTAATTTCTCAAAAATATAAACTCTTAGCTTTCATTTTACACTCAATTTGACATCCTCCTATGAACTTCATGTTGTTGGTCATGGGTCCTTTTACATGGAAATTACCAAATCAAATCAAATCAAATCAAATTCTATATTCAAATATTATGCCGTATTTTAATCACAAATGTCATTTGACCACTACTGAACCATTGACTCATCGCTACTGAGCTTTACTGCATTGTGTAAGAGGGTGGTTGAGGAAGACTGGGTAGGGTGAACAAACACATACTGGTCTTCTGGAAGGGACCATTGATCCTTCACAGGAACTCAGGAAGTGAAGGAAGGTCATCTGAGCTGTCCTTTCTATGACAGAGCATGCCAAAATGGATGTGTGAGGAGAGGGGATAGGTTGATGAGGCCAACCAGACAATCCCCTGGTCCAGGACCAAGAGCATCCCACCAGCCCCTGCCACCTGTCCTTCACCCTCCCTCCGGGATGTGGAGTGGGGGCCTGACAGATGGTGCTGAGGGGCCAACCGGCACCAGAGTCCTGACTGGTGCTTCCCCGATCACCAATCCCCAAGCCCCAGCTCCAGTCCCGAACCCACTTCCACCCCCCTCCCCTACCTAAACCCCTAAGCCCCAGAGTTTGTCAGTGCCGCCTGGCTGGTCAAACACAGTCCCTCCCCAAAATGGCTCCCCTGTTTCCTTTCCTCTTTGCTTGGTGCATCAGCAGCTGCCTGGTCTGTTAGCAAATGTTGCTAGCTTAGTGCTAGCGACCTGAAGAGACCTCTGCTCATAGTTATCTCTAAAGGATTTCTATACCACTGTCGCAACGCTGGTCCATCTTTGTAATTAAATACTCAGATGGGAAAGGTTTTTGTGGCTATACGGTAGCTGTTTCTGCAATGGTCACGAGAAGAGGAAGAGCTTATTCTCAAAAAATCTGGTTCCATTTGAGTGAAACATCAATGACCATTTCCCCCAATGGAGGACACCTCAGCTAAGTGGTAAAGCTTATTGATGATATCCAACCCAGTTATGCAATCTCTTCACTTATTTGCACTGCAGGATCTGCACAGGGGGATGGTAGATAATGAATGGGTGGATAATGGCTACAGTAGGCTCTAAATAAATCACACAAGGCTGGCGGTTTGTCATCATGCCATTCTGCCTCCCTGATATTAACATTCAATTAGTTTCAGATAGTAGCAGCCGAGCGCTGTTGACACTCACTCAATCAAAGCCTGTCAGTGACAATTCGCAGCCCTCTCAACTCGCTATATCTGGGCTACAAACCAACAAGCCAAGATTACAGCTATGTAGTAGTGTGCTGTACAGGAAAGTGAAGGGGACCAATCGAGGAAGTGATTACTCGGCCTAATGGATTTCTCAACCTGCGGGTCGAAATGCAGCGTCAAAGGAACATTTCATCAGTTTGAGAAAGACAGCTCATCATTCAAATCTGATCATATGCACACCGCAAATTATCACTCAGAGGGGAATATGGCCTAAGAGGTGAAGCATATTTCACTGGCGGCGATACCTCACCTGGGTGCTGAATGACAGAGAGGCTGTTTGCTAACTGTTGTTAGCTACAGTATGTGAATGATAATAAGCAGCATTGGCTGTCTGCAGTGAGAAAGGGAAAGCGAGATACCTAGTCAGCTGTACAACTGAATGCATTCAACTGAAATGTGTCTTCCGCATTTAACCCAACCCCTCTGAATCACAGAGGTGCGGTGGGCTGCCATAATCGACGTCTAACGTCTTCGGCGCCCGGAGAACAGTGGGTTAACTGCCTTATTCAGTGGTAGTTAGCACAGATGTTGGGGGCTGTATGAACAGGTTGGCGAACCCGGGGAGAATGTGACTCCAGTGACCTCGGCCATATGGCCAGAATGAGCCACTGTTTCAGCAATGAGAATATACAGTCATGAGATATTAAGTGATGCAATCGTTACTTTCTTTTCACCTTTATTTAACCAGGTAGGCCAGTTGAAAACAAGTTCTCATTTACAACTGCGACCTGGCCAAGATAAAGCAAAGCAGTGCGACACAGGCAACAACACAGGGTTACACATGGAATAAACAAACGTACAATCAACAACACAAAAAATCTATATACAGTGTGTGCAAATGAGGTAAGATTAGGGAGGTAAGGCAATAAATAGTCATTACAATTTAGCAATTAACACTGGAGTGATAGATGTGCAGAAGATGAATGTGCAAGTAGAGATACTGGGGTGCAAAGGAGCAAAAAAATAAAAATAACAATATGGGGATGAGGTAGTTGGATGGGCTATTTACAGTTGAGCTATGTACAACTACAATGATCTGTGAGCTGCTCTGACAGCTGATGCTTAAAGCTAGTGAGGGAGACAGTCTCCAGATTCAGTGATTTTTGCATTTCGTTCCAGTCATTGGCAGCAGATAATTGGAAGGAAAGGCGGCCAATGGAAGAATTGGTTTTGGAGGTGACCAGTGAAATACACCTGCTGGAGCGCATGCTACAGGTGGGTGCTGCTATTGTGACCAGTGAGCTGAGATAAGATGGGGCTTTACCTAGCAAAAACTTAGATGACCTGGAGCCAGTGGGTTTGGCAACAAATATGAAGCGAGGGCCAGCCAACGAGAGCATACAGGTCGCAGTGGTGGGTAGTATATGGGGCTTTGGTGACAAAATGGATAGCACTGTGATAGACTGCATCCAATTTGCTGAGTAGAGTGTTGGAGGCTATTTTGTAAATGACATCGCCGAAGTCAAGGATCGGTAGGATAGTCAGTTTTACGAGGGTATGTTTGGCAGCATGAGCGAAGGATGCTTTGTTGCAAAATAAGAAGGAAATTCTAGATTTAACTTTGGATAGGAGATGCTTAATGTGAGTCTGTAAGGAGAGTTTACAGTCTAACCAGACACCTAGGTATTTGTAGTTGTCCACATATTCTAAGTCAGAACCGTCCAGAGTAGTGATGCTGGACGGGCGGACAGGTGCGGGCAGCGATCGGTTGAAGAGCATGCATTTAGTTTTACTATCATTTAAGAGCAGTTGGAGGCCACGGAAGGAGAGTTGTATGGCATTGAAGCTCGTCTGGAGCTTAGTTAACACAGTGTCCAAAGAAGGGCCAGAAGTATACAGAATGGTGTCGTCTGCGTAGAGGTGGATCAGGGAATCAGCAGCAGCAAGAACGACATCATTGATGTATACAGAGAAAAGAGTCGGCCCGAGAATTGAACCCTGTGATACCCCCATAGAGACTGCCAGAGGTCCGGACAACAGGCTCTCTGATTTGACACACTGAACTCTGTCTGAGAAGTAGTTGGTGAACCAGGCGAGGCAGTCATTTGAGAAACCAAGGCTGTTGAATCTGCCGATAAGAATGTGGTGATTGACAGAGTATTAAGCCTTGGCCAGGTCGATGAATACGGCTGCACAGTATTGTCTTTTGTCGATGGCAGTTATGATATTGTTTAGGACCTTGAGTGTGGCTGAGGGGCACCCATGACCAGCTCGGAAACCAGATTGCATAGCGGAGAAGGTACGGTGGGATTCGAAATGGTCGGTGATCTGTTTGTTAACTTGGCTTTCGAAGACCTTAGAAAGGCAGGGTAGGATAGATATAGGTCTGTAACAGTTTGGGTCTAGAGTGTCTCCCCCTTTGAAGAGGGGAATGACCGTGGTAGCTTTCCAATCTTTGGGGATCTCAGACGATACGAAAGAGAGGTTGAACAGGCTAGTAATAGGGGTTGCAAAAATTGTGGTGGATAATTTTAGAAAGAGAGGGTCCAGATTGTCTAGCCCAGCTGATTTGTAGGGATCCAGATTTTGCAACTCTTTTAGAACATTAGCTATCTGGATTTGGGTGGAGAAATGGGGAGGCTTGGGCAAGTTGCTGTAAGGCATAATCTACGGTAGGATGTGAATACAGTGGAGGTAAACCTAGGCATTGAGTGACGATGAGAGAGGTTTTGTCACTAGAGACACCAATTAAACCAGGTGAGGTGTGGGAGGTGGAACAAAAGGGCTAGCTAAGGCATATTGAGCAGGGCTGGAGGCTCTGCAGTGAAATAAGATAATAATCACTAACCAAAACAGCAATGGACAAGACATATTGACATTAGGGAGAGGCATGCGTAGCCAAGTGATCATAGGGACCAGTGAGTAGCTAGGCAAGCTATGCCTATAGCTTACAATAGCATACTACACACTGGTAAAGCAAAGGGTACAGTGAACAAACGCACACTGGTCTTCTGGAAGGGACCATTGAACCTTCACAGGAACTCAGGAAGTGAAGGAAGGTCATCTGAGCTGTCCTTTCTGTGACAGAGCAGATCCTTTCAAAGATCCAAAGACTAGATCGTATTGCCTTGTGTCCGTTGTAACATACTGGCCCGATTATTTATTATAGGATCACTTAAAGCATTGTTATAGGATAGGCATGTTTGCCAATTACCATGCATAACTATTTGGTTGTTCATATGAATGCCTGTGTGCTCTCTAAATGTATCTCAACATTAAGAGCCCAAGAGGCTCTTTAAAAGACCATCTAATAGGAAAATAAACACAAACATGTATGATGTAGGCTTCCCCTCCCATCTCGTCCATCCCCACATCTTAACTCATTAGGCTGCTATTACCCTTAACAAGAGACCATACAGAAGCACATACGATCACAGCAAACATGTCTCATTATCCTGGAAGAGAACACACACTAAACCCGTCTCAAAACACGTTTAATGAGCAGCACAATCTAGCCTACAGAGCAGAGTAGATGCATTAGCAAACAAAACCAAAGGGTTTGATTGGGCAATTAGGCTGTGTCTGAATACCCATACTTGCGTTCTAAATAATAGGCTTTTTTTAAAAATTAGCCTAGAAACCATGTCAGGATTTTGTGTGTGTTCATTCAAAAAGCTAGCCTGTATTCTGCTCTCAGATGTCAGGGCTGCGATAGGGAAAGCCAGCCTAAACTTCAGCTGTGGAAACTCTCAAAGCAAATATATTATTTAACTTCCCTCTATGATGCGAATAAAGCAACAACAACCAAAACAATCACCCTTGTAGAGCAAGATCGTTTACACTTTACAGTATGATCACAATTACATTTTATTACATTGACACCTGGATTTGTTTAATGGGGGTGTTTGGCTTCCCATGCTCCTCCATCAAAATGTCTCACTCTAAAGTGCTACCAATATGAAACCATTATACTGTGTCTTGGTTTGCACTATCAGTGAACTAAAGTCAACACCTCAACAGCATATGCTCTTTTTTCCCCTCGGCATAACGCTGATACTATAAATCAAACCGTTTCCACAGAAACCCTGTGTGAGAGCAGAATGTAAATCAAGAGAGACTTTTTTTAATAACCTTGAAGAAACGGGTTTGTAGAGCTCTCCCGAGAACTCCATGTGAGGCACAGAGGTAGACATGTTAGGAAATGCCAACGTATACTTCAAACCTCGTTAGTCAAAGATCAGCAAACAGTTCCTTCGACTGCTCTGGCAGTTCTCCAATAAATCCACCAGCCGAGTGCCTCGTTCAAACACTGAGCTCTCGCAGGCGTTTGAACTTGATTTTCAGACCTGAAATCTCTCTGACTCAGACTCAATTCACAAGGGCTAAAAGCACACTGAAAAGACCAGTGTGCACGACGCTGAAGTTGAATCTGTGATGACGCGGCTCGACACGGTTTAGCTCTCTGCCGTAGCTGAGTATAGCAGGAAAGGCAGACTGGCACCATCCATGCTACTCTGAATAACTTTTAGAAGTCAAAGAGGGCTAAACAAACAAATGGTGTGCTTGGAGTTCCTTAAGTCCCATTCCTTTCAAGGCCAAGCACAACATGAATATTACATTTAATCAAACTCTTGCCATGTTGAGGACACACTTAAATCACACAACCCACACGGATGCGCATGGGCACCCAAACACACACTCATTCGGCACACTTTACCACGGTCTAGGAAAACAAAAATGTCTTCCCTATATCTAGACTACATCTTTGTTTTTCATTACTATATCCCATGGACTCCCCCCCCCTAATTCAACGAATGCCAATGCACCACATTCCCAACGATCACCCCACAGGATCTCTTTGAGCATTGCTTCAGTTGATTAGATCAACGCACTCCCAGTCCTTTCTCATGTAATACTCCGCTTTGCCATGTATCCAATGATTGCCACTCAATGAACATTAATATTCGGAGGGGTGAGACACATACGCCGAGGCAGAATCTACAAAGTGAACAGAATCCAATTACCTCAACCAGGGGGTAAGTATCTGGTTGTGGATCTGGAGCTCACACAGCCCAGGTAATTGGAGGGACACTGAGGCGTGCTACACAGGAACCTGAAATAATTCCTCAACAATGGGATCCCACCGCTCACATCCCTACCTTGGTGCTTTAAATGTATTCAAGACCGTCAATGTCCATGAACCATCTGGCTCTATCTAGCAGGCTCCCAGTCCAGCTAGCCTCCCCGGAGATACCAAAAAGTCTCCTCTCATGGCCGTCTCATCTTGCATTGATGATATTGCCAAGTTGGTGGCTGAGACAGGGATAGAGGAAGTATCAGTTTTACAGACAGCACATGACACATGTCGATACCACATCAGGCATTCAGGAGACAAAAACATCTATTATGAGCAGAATCACAGGAAATAGTGGTGTGGAGGCTGTGCTTTGGCAAAGTGTGTGGGGTTGTATCCTGCCTGGTTGGCCCTGTCCCGGGGGTATCGTCAGACGTGGCCACAGTGTCTCCCAACCCCTCCTGTCTCAGCCTCCAGTATTTCTGCTGCAATAGTTTATGTGTCGGGGGCTAGGATCAGTCAGTTATATCTGGAGTATTTCTCCTGTCTTATACTGTGTCCTGTGTGAATTTAACCTCCATGGGATCAGTGTCCCTATACCGGGACGGTTAAGCTAACGTGCCCTAATGCAATTAGCATGACGTTGTAAGTAACAAGAACATTTCCCAGGACATAGACATGTCTTATATGGGCAGAAAGCTTAAATTCTTGTTAATCTAACTGCACTGTCCAATTTACTGTAGCTATTACAGAAAAAAGACCATGCTATTGTTTGAGGAGTGCACAACAACAACAAAAACTTATCACGGCAAATGGTTTGATAAATTCACCTCTGAAGGTAAATAATGTGCTTACATTCAGTAATCTTGCTCTGATTTGTCATCCTGAGGGTCCCAGAGATAAACATGTAGCATAGTTTCATTTCAAATGTAGGAACTGGCCATCTAGATGTGTGAAAGTTAGTGTATAAGCTAATGATCCATCATGTATGACATTCCTGGGAGTGTGTAAACTTAAAATGTTGTATTACCATATAATGTTTGTATGTTCTCTATAGTTATGTACTTGAAAATGTATCAATTGACCAATTCGGCACATTTGGGCAGACTTGATACAAAATATTGTCCAGTATTGCAATGCTTCACTGGACCAATCTGAAACTTTGCACACACACTCTAAATTGTGCCTAAACTGCAATAGTATACGATGGCCTTTCCCTTGCATTTCAAAGATGATGGAACAAAAACATTTTGAAAATGCATGTTTTTTTGTTTGTATTATCTTTTACCAGGTCTAATGCGTTATATTCTCTTACATTAATTTCACATTTCCACAAACTTCAAAAAGTGTTTCCTTTCAAATGGTATCAAGAATATGCATATCCTTGCTTCAGGTCCTGAGCTACAGGCAATTAGATTTGGGAATGTCATTTTAGGCAAAAATTGAAAAAGGGTCAGATCCTTAAGAGGCTTTAAGTTTGCTCCCTCTAATTCTCTCGCTCTCTCCCTCCCTGAGGACCTGTCCTGGGACCATGCCTCAGGACTACCTGGCCTGATGACTCCTTGCTGTCCCCAGTCCACCTGGTCATGCTGCTGCTCCAGTTTCAACTGTTCTGCCTGTGGCTATGGAACCCTGACCTGTTTACCGGACGTGCTACCTTGTCCCGGACCTGCTGTTTTCAACTCTCTCTCTCTACCGCACCTGCTGTCTCTAACTCTGAATGCTCGGCTATGAAAAGTCAACTGACATTTACTCCTGAGGTGCTGACCTGTTGCAACCTCCACAACCACTGTGATTATTATTATTTGACCCTGCTGGTCATCTATAAATGTTTGAACATCTTGGCCTTGTACTGTTACAATCTCCACCTGTCACAGCCAGAAGAGGACTGGCCACCCCTCAGAACCTGGTTCCTTTCTAGGTTTCTTGCTAGGTTCCAGCTTTTCTAGGGAGTTTTTCCCTAACCACCATGCTTCAACATCTGCATTGCTTGCTGTTTGGGGTTTTAGGCTGGGTTTCTGTATATCACTTTGTGACATCGGCTGATGTAAAAAGGGCTTTATAAATACATTTGATTGATTGAATTGCCATGGCAACAAAACAGAAATCTAGGCCTCGTTTGCTAAAATAGACCAAATTAGTAACTTGTTCTTATCCACAGTCCATCAGCGCTGTTTTTGTTTTCTTATGTGGTGCTCACTGTGGCACTTGGCATCTGAGAGATGCAGCAGTCTGGAAAATTGGAAAACAGCAGCTGGGATTTCTGTCCCGTCAATTAATATTCGTGCTCTAGAAAATCAGAGGTGATGAATTTAACACACTTGATCAAATCGATAATTTAGTGGACAGAGAGAAAGAGAATAAAGAAGAAAACACAAGACTACAGATTCATTTTAACCTAGCCAGTCCTCAGACTGCTGAAGAGAATGCTGCAATTCCTCAAATATGAGAGCTCTTGCATCCCTATTTTTGGCAAAGAACCAAATGTGCCTGTGATGGAACTCTTGCATGTAGTACCCTTCCTAGGGCAGCCATCCTCTCCAGTCTCCACAGCTGCTCAGAGTATGTACCACACATTTAGGAAACCAGCCTTAACCAAATGAGAAAGGAAAAAGGGTTCCCCCAAATGACTTCCTGTTGAAAACGGAGAAGGACAAACTGATGAGGGTCTCGAAGCCTCGATTAGTTCAGCATGCCAGAGTGTCTGAGGGTGGAGGGATGGAATTCAATCCAACTCCACATCCAGATGAAAAGTAATCTGAGTCAACACAGAGATTTATTTTGCCCACACAGGATCAGTGATTGGGGCCTCCCATCCACCCTTCCAGGAGTCATTAGAAGGCATTGGTGCAGGCATACATCACAGGAGCTGGGGGTGAGAGACTGACAGGGGCTGTAGCAAGGGGTGTATTACTGAGAAAAATAGTGGGTCTTACTAGGAGTATTCCATACCGTACGTGACATGAGGGGTGTTGGACCCATTTGTCCCGTCCCACTCTCAACTACATGGTAGATGAAGATTGCTACCGGCTCCATACCCCAGTGAGTTCTACCCCCCCATCACCATCACCCTCTGTCAGAGGACAAAGCAGATGGAGGATATGCTTCCCTCCCTCTCCCCTTCTACCTCACAAAGCACACGCACGCACCCATGCATACTAATATCATTGTAGCTATCACAATACAAGTTCCTCTTATTAAACATGGGGGGGCCCTTTCCTTGCTCTTGTTGGTTTTTCAAATAGCACTTATGCAGATGGGAGAACCCTCTGGCTTGGTGAGAAAGTCAATGACGCACCATAAGCATTCAAATGCATTCAGTCACTGGCAGTTATAATGTCTAACGCCAATTTTTTTCTGATGCTGGTGGTGCCCACATGCATTTCTAAGCAGCCATAAAAGACATACATGCATCAATACACAAGTCAATTAAGCCCCAGTTACAGCTGATGCCACCATTGGGCCAGATGGTATGGGACATCCTCTGCGACAGCCAATCATAAATCACAGCACTTAGGGGTGGGGGGTGCCCCCGCAGAAAGGCTCGGTAAGACTCTAACCTTGTCTAAGTATAGTCACATAAGATACATCTCAGATTGATATGGTCATTGGATAGGGCTGGGAATTGCAAGGGACTTCACAATACGATATTATCACAATACCTTACAGTGCCTTCAGAAAGTATTCACACCCTTTTGACTTTTTCCACTTTTTGTTGTGTTACAAAGTGGGATTAAAATTGATTTGTAAAAATACTCAAGAGTGGAAGTAAAATTCCAACATTTGTTAGGAATTAATCAAATAAAAAAACAAAGACATCGTGATTAGATAAGTATTCAATACATGTTAGAATCACTGTTGGCAGCAATTACAGCTGTGAGTCTTTCTGGGTACGTCTCTGAGAGCTTTCCACACCTGGACTGTGCAACATTTGCCCATTTTTCTTCAACCTCTGTCAAATTAGTTGTTGATCATTGATAGACAACCATTTTCAGGCCTTGCCATAGATTTTCAAGCAGATTTAAGTCAAAACTGTAACTCGGCCACTCAGGAATATTCCCTGTCTTCTTGGTAAGCAACTCCAGTGTATATTTGGTATGAACCAGAGTGAGTCCATGCAACTTATTATGTGACTTAAGCACATTTTTACTCCTGAACTTATTTAGGCTTGCCATAACAATGGGGGTTGAATACTTATTGACTCAAGACATTTCAGCTTTTAATTTTTAATTAATTTGTAAAAAATATATATATATATATCTAAAAACACAATTCCACTTTGACATTATGGGGTATTGACAAAAGAAAATCTACATTTAATCCATTTTAAATTCAGGCTGTAACACATTTTTTTGGGGGGGGAAAGTCAAGGGGTGTGAATACTTTCTGAAGACACTGTAGTATTGCGATTCAATACTGTGATTTTATTGCAATTCCATGGTCCAAACATATTGCTCACCATATGTCTGCTGCAGAGATGAGAGCCATGAGATAACGAGTTTTGATCAGACATGGGAAAAAATAGTGCTGAAAACAAATTGTCTCCCTATTTAAAAAGAAGATGGAGAACAAATTCTGAAGGAAAAACACTGGAGTTTTGGTGCAGGTACAGCCAACTAGCAAAAACATTTTATTGAGATATTGTCAAAACGATACGATACTATATATTGTCAAAAATAATATCCCGACACGTAACTCTAATTATTTTTTCCCACATCACTATCATTGGATGATGTATCATTTTTCCTTTGTCGGATCAGGATACAAGCAATATTCAGAGCTGCAAACACCAACACTTTCTACCCAACAATGCACCTACTGAAAAGTTTATTTATTTTTATAGAGATTTTCTCATATGACTTCCTCTGAGCTAAAGTCAAAAGGTACAGACATTTAGCAGAGATATGAAAGGGAGATTGGGCGAAAAGAGAGGTTTGGTCACTCACCCTTTTCTGGTCTTCCAGGCCGTGCATCACAGGTTTCCTCCTCTGGTGATGCTGTGGGGATGCTTCTGCTCCTGATTCCATTTTATCTTCCTTCTACAATATCCAACTGTCCCTTCTTTGTTGAAAAATATCCTCTCCAAGAAACAAAAATACTTGCTTATTCCAAAGTCCTTCAAACCCCCCCACTCTTTCATCCAAAATCACTATTGGTCCAACAACTTTGTGTGAGAAAAAAAAACACCCAACAAGCTATCTCATGGGGGTATGTCCTGGGTGGAGCTAGCTCAGTCAGTTATGTCGTCACTCCATGGCTCTCGGCTGCAGTTTTTAGCCCACTGAGGCTGACCCAGACTGAACATCAGGGGATAGAAGCAGGGGCCCTGAGATCCGGTGCCCCAGGACCATGGTGGCCCTCTCTCCTCAAGCCTTCACCCAGAGCGAAAACCTCTAATCTCCTCCCTGGATATGATCATGGCTCCCTATTCCCACAGGGCCAACATTCCTCCATTGTAAAATCACTGGAAGGGTTCTAGTTTCGAAACCCCCCAGTTTGTAAAAACAAAAAAATAAGAGAATAGGAGAAAAATGGAATACCACTGATGCTGTTTCAAATTCACAGGCCCCTGAAGAGTCTGGTATCCTGATTGGGAGCAGGTGCGTGTGTGTGTTTTAGAAAAAGAAAACAAGAGTTAAATTGAAGTTACGGTGTCAAGAGGGGGTGAATTTTTTGGGGGGCCAACGCATCTCAAGAGCCCTGTAAAGTCTGCTGGATTAACCTGTGATATAGTCACCAAACTATTCCCTTTGCACCAATGGATGGGTCAAAAGAAATTTGATTGGTAAATTAGTCTAGCCAGCTATGTGAATGTGTAGTAATCATGATTGAATTGGCAAAATTAGTAGAATTGCATGAAAATAGTTATAAAATTGTAATATTTTCTCTCAGACCCATGGCAAAATGTGTAGAATAGCAGAACACTTGCTTTAAAAGTGCAACATTTTCTCTACGCCACATGGCTTAATGTGTAGAATTGCAGGAAATTAACTATAAAACTTCACATTGTTTTCTTTCTGCAGGTGTGGGTATGGATGTCGGTACACAGACCGATGAGTCACTGTGGACACTTGTGACTAGTTCAGCTGTTTTTGTGGCCACCACCCCATCAAAATCGCCCATTATGTTACTTGCAAATGTATAGGCTACATGCACTCAATTATTGATGATCGTTGGAATTTATCTTGAAGAATACACAATAATGTCAGACAATAAAGTGTCAATGATATGAATACTATACTTATACTACATAGGAAGTAACTGCATAAATTGCTGACAATAAATCAAATAAGGCTGGTAGGCTACTAACTGAGGTCTAGGCTGGCTACCTTAGAATGTTATTTTTTTTTTTTTTAATTACATAATGCATGAGTTTTCAGTTTTTCAGTATGAAATGGCAGGTTCTCGAGCTCGAGCTTCATATAAACCAAAAGCAAGAGTTGTATTGGGCATGTGCATAGTGCGTAGCATGAGCAGAATGCAATAGTTATATAGTGTATTAAACTAACGATTGTAGCTAAATCAGTTATGCAAAGCAAGCCCTCAACAATATCTGCACAAACATTTCCAAATAATAAACACAAAACATACAAGAAGCATATGGATGATGGTATATCACCCTGCAGAAATCCTGCTAAGGCAGGTGCTGCATTTCCTTTACTCTGACATGGGGTCGCTCACCAAAATTAAAGGTGGAAAATAAACTATGGAAAGCTGTTGAAATAGACGTAACCTAACTAAAAATCATAAAAAATATATGTAATTTAAGTAAAATGTTAGGAGTATCTACTCACCCAACACATCAGCAGCGAATGTAATGTTTCCCTTCAAGGACGAACTGCTCCCTACAGCACGTCACTCGCTACCTTCCCTTTCCCTTTCCTTCTTGAACAGCCAGTGCATGCTTCGCTTTGCTCAGCAAAGTCCCACTCTCTCCTCAATCGATAACATCACGTCACGTCACTGGACCGCGCGCCCAATGCGCCCAGCGTTTTCTCCACCAGCTCCCCTGCGCCATCCGTTTCCATGGATACTGACAGATAGAATGGTTTTGGTGACACCTAGCGACATTGTATCGAATGTCTCATGCCGAGAGCCAATCTGTGCAAATTGTATCACAAATTGTAGCTCCCAGTCTCCCTCTGAGTTAATGCACAAAATAAAACACCAATCCCAATTAACCGTTAAAAAATGACATTGGTGCCATAACGTTTTAGTATTTTATGGTGATATATGTATGATATACTTTTTACTTCGTTCAATTTTATCTCCAACAAATTGAAACGGCATGTTATCGTCTGCTAGTCTGCATGTATGCATGATATGGTAACATTTTACAGAATGGCTACATCGATATGGTACTAGAAACTATGGTACTATTATATAAGTATATTGTGGGTACTTTGTATTAGAGATTGGTGGGCTCATTGTAAGAGCTGGAATGGAGTTTTGTAACGGAGTCAAACATGTGGTTTCCTTATGTCTGAGGTGTTTGACTCCGTTTTAAAACACCATTCCAGCCATTACAATGAGCCCGTCCTGATATAGATCCTCGAACCAGCCACATTTGCCGTATATTCGTGTTTTCTTCTTCGCCAAAATCAGAGGAAAACTATGGAGACATGTTGAAATAGACGTAGCCTAATTTAATGGTTACCAAAATTGAATTGGCTTTATGCCAAGTTTCTGGCAAGATATCCGTGCGGCGTTTAATGTAAACTTGTGGGATCAGGCGTTGTGTGAGTAGTTTCAAATTGTGATTGTTGGCTCTATCCGGTGGGGGGAGTTCTGGGCGTTCTGTACGCGTGAAACTAGGCGGGACAAATGAAATGGTCCTCAAATCAACGTATTTTACTCACTTGGGTAGGACTACAGGGCAAAAGTTATTTTGGCTCTCCTTTTACACCGTTAGTGTGAATTATCTGATCGTCTGGTTCCGAAATTGCATGGGGACATTGACAACATTTCCATTTTTTTTCAAGATATTAGGATTGTTTTGTCAGCCAATAGCAAAGCACACGTTTATCACCAATGCCTTTAGCTGCTTGACTTTGCAAGGGGAAGCAAACAATAATTTGAGAGGGGCACAAATGTAACCTGTGCTATAGGGTAAGTAACTACATATATTTGTGTTCATCATTTCTCTTTATGGGACTGTGATTGTCAGTCAGATCTTATTCCCCATCTTTAGCTAGCTAGCAACTGTACTTTACACCATTTGTTGGAGTCTAGTTAACCCGCGCCTTACTGTACGTAACTAGCTGGTCAGCTAGCTATTGCTATCCAAATTGCATGGGATCTCATGTAAATAAATGTACATTTGTAGTTTCTAACATTTAATACACCTCTTATGAAGTATTAAGGCGCGTATTTGTGACATAGCTAGCAAAAATGTAGCTGTTTTTGGAAGACCTAGTTATAGCTAGCGAGACAGCTTTTTAGAAAAGGGTGCAAGTGGTGGCATTGACCCGCGCTCGCAATAGCTCATTAGCAGGCCAACAAACTAGTTGGAAAGCGATACAATTTGTTCTGCCCAGACTTTATTAACGTGTAACAACATTTTGTTACGCCAATGTATTCCTGCGGACTTGCTTTCGTGCACTATAAGCTATGTAAAGTAGCACAAATGACCCGCGTGTGTCACTTTTCAATGTTCCGGGTTGTGTCACTGGAATGTCTGCACATTCCGCGCCAAGATTTAAAAAAAATATTTACCTGCGCGGGACGGTCCGAATTCGAACAGGTCATCGCCCGCTTCATTCTTACTGGTTACTTGCCGCAAAATAGGCGTGTCGTTGAAGCGGTTTTGCTTGATCATTGGATGGAGTGCATGTCAGTTACCGCCAAGCGTTAACTGTGATATTTTGATTCGATTCGATTTTTAATATTAATCTATTTAAATCAACCGAGAGGCACGGTATTATTTGGTAAATGTGATTGAATTAGAAGCGTAGCTGCTAGCTATATCGTTAGTATGTTAACACCGAATAAATATAATGCAGTTAAGAAACGATAACTAAGCCTATAACGTTTTGTGAAACTTGGATTGAGTGAATCAAATACATTGGCTTGCTTGCTAACGTTAACTGTTATTGATCTAACTAGCTAGACACTGCTTTTTTGTTAGCAAATATCAGTCTTACATTCTTTATTTTAAATTGAAATTTAGTTGGAAAATGTCGAGCACTTCACCGGAGTCCCAGTATCTGAGACATACAACTCAAACCACCACCTCTAATCACACGGTTAGTAATAGCTAGCTACTACATGTTTCTGTTGATTTTTAAATCCAGGTTACTATCTTATTGTTTATATAGTAGTTAATATGCTGTATAGGTATGTTCAAGGGTATTTGACTGACTGTTACATAACTAACTCTAACCGTGACATCCAGTGATCCTTAAATAATCTTTGCTATTTACTTTGTCCAACAGGGGAATGTCTTTGCAGAGCCGCAAGCACTGACAAAAACACCAAGGAAAGCATCTACCCAAGACACTGTGCTGACAGAGATTCAATCCAACATGGGACCCCTTATGACCCCAACTAAAGGAAGGGAGACTGGGACTGGTGAGCCTTGGACCCCAACCTCCAATTTGAAAATGCTGATGAGCGCTGCCAGTCCTGAGATCAGGAACAGAGAGAAAGAGCTGTGTATGGACTCTGAGGGAGGGGATGCCATGGTAAAATACTACACACACACACACACAAATGAGTCTGCAGCTAAGACCTTAGAAATGTATTGATTGCCTGTTTGATCTTTTTCCTATTCACCCATAGGACCACGAGCTTGGAGAGGAAGGGGAGAAACAGATCAGCAGAAAAGAGAAGAGTCTGGGTTTGCTCTGTCACAAGTTCCTGGCCCGCTACCCTGATTATCCCAACCCTGCCCTCAACAACGACATCAGTCTGGATGATGTTGCCACAGAGCTTAGTACGTCCTGTTTTACTTCTGTCTCTCCACTGTCTTTATTCCCATTTCATTTTTTTCTCAGAATAAAGCTGTGTTACCCTTATATTTTCAATTTTTTGAAGAATGCAATAAATACAGCATGTATTCCCTAAGTTGAGGCCTATATGCTGATGCTGTAAATAAGCAGTTGCAAACTATAGACAGACAGTATACAAACAAGACCACTTTACTCCTGTTCATTCAACTCACATTCTCTCTTCTCTGGCCAAACAGATGTGGAGCGCAGGCGCATCTATGACATCATGAATGTGCTGGAGAGCTTGCACATGGTCAGCCGGCTAGCCAAGAATCGCTACACGTGGCACGGGCGCGCTAACCTACCACAGACCCTAGCCAAGTTGCGGCAGGTGGGCGAGGAGCATCGCTACGGGCAACAGATGCAGCAGATCCGCCAGTGCAGCCTGGAAAAGGAGTTGGACTCGGACGGTGAGGAGAAAGAGAACGAGGAGGTGGGGGGAAGAGAACAGGGCCAGAAGGAGATGTTCTTCGTGGAGCTTCCTGGGGTGGAGTTTAAAGCAGGTGAGAGGCCAGGATTAACCACATTTGATTAAGATATATTAATACAATTGTTCATAATATGTAGCATGCAATTGATTGACCCTGTACGGCAAGGATTTTGTAGAAAAAAGTTTCCCCTGTAGATATTTCTTGTTTTAGTCGGCTGAACTGAGTGACCATGGTCTTGGCTATGTAATAGCCTTGCTATTATTCACCTGTGTTCTCTCCAGCCTCCGTGAACAGCAGGAAGGACAAGTCTCTGAGGGTGATGAGCCAGAAGTTTGTCATGTTGTTCCTGGTGTCCACACCTCGGGTGGTCAGTTTGGATGTGGCTGCCAGGATCCTCATTGGAGAGGACCAGGTGGCTGATCAAGATAAGAGCAAGTTCAAGAGTGAGTGTTGAGCCTTTAAGGGCAAAACAGTCCTTCATGCCTCTGGCACAGCCTGTGGAAGTCTGTATATAACATAATTACTAACTAGCAGATCTGTTCTCTCAGCCCATTTTTAGCTAGGATACACAAGCTTTGTCATACAAGTTGAGTGTGTAGTTGGCGCAATAAGTATGATTCTGCACACTGAGATGCTCCCTCAAGTGTTTTAAGACCTTAGGGTCTTCATCTAGTGATGATGAGTAATGTCTGAATGTGTGTCTGTGTGTTTGCAGCTAAGGTCCGCAGGCTGTATGATATAGCCAACGTGCTGCGGAGCCTGAAGCTGATAGAGAAGGTCCATGTGACAGAGGAGAAAGGGAGGAAGCCAGCCTTTGAATGGACCGGCCCTGAGGACTTCCCCAGTGTGAAGGGTAGGCACTCATCAGAACACACTGTCTTCCCAATAATCCTTCACTTGAAGGGGTTACCATACATAATAACACTATCACAAGGCCTTGATTTCTACATGATATAGAAGTACCCTGTGCCATTGAAGCTATGCTGAACTTTTGCTATGCAAGTTAGTGGTTTATATGAACTTTGTGAGTCAGACACTGTTTAACCTTTAATGGTGTCCAACCTGCCTCTCCCATTCACCAGACAAAATCTTGTGTTTCAATTCACACATAGAGACCACTGCCACTACAGCGACTGCCAAGAGAAAACTTGAGTCTCGTACCTCCGTAGACAACTGTGCCAAAAATCTCTTCTCCTCTCCGGGGAGTAAACGCAGCTTCACCCGCCACCCCTCCCTCATCAAACTGGCCAAGAGCATCCAGGAAGACCGGCGCAAGATCAACTCAGCCCCCACCAGCCCTGTCAAGAGTAAGTCCTGGGAGATATTTAGATAGAGTTTGGGATATTATTCAGATGTTTTTACTGAGAGTTGCGTGTGTAAATTAGCTTATGTTTTTCTTTTCAGATGATTCCTCGAGCAGTGAGTTCTTTCCCACCAAAATGGCCCAACTAGCGGCCATCTGTAAGTTCCAGCTTGACCAGCAATCAAACAAGTAAGTGCTGCCTGATTCTCATTGTGTTATCGTATCCTTTATTCTTCTAAATTAACCAGAAATGTTGTACGTTTTCTTGTTAACCTCAACTCAGACTGTCAGATGTTACAATGAGTCTTTTCCCATTCCAGGGTTGTTGACAGGACACCGAAGTCTGCAGTTACTGTGACTGAGGCACTGCCAGCTCATCAACAGCTAGCTGCTAAAAAGCCAGGAGCTCCACAGCCCCCAGTATTAACACCCACAGAAGCCTGTGCCAGCACTGTCCACCTCACCCCACGGGCACAGTTCACCCCCCAACCTACTGGGGCAATGTCCTTCCACCCTGCCCAGTGTTCACCCCTCATCCCTATGCTGCTGCCCCAACACCAGGGAGGCGGTCCCTACGCCATCTACATGCACCCCTCCTTCAGGCCACACCCCCTAACCAGGCCTCAGCCAACCAGCCTCGCTGTGCGCTCTATGACCTTCGAGGATAAGACGGGGCGGAGCCCGAGTGATGTCACAGTGCAAGGCCACTCGTCTGCTACGAACAAGCTGCCAACCAGCAGCCCCTCGGCATTAAAACGTGTGTGTTCAGAGAGAACTTCAGAGGAAAGCCCCTCCAAGGCCAAGAGGATTGACCCTAGCACCAGGGTAAGACCTGTTCTTTAAACGCTACTTTTGCCTCTACGCAGCTCAGTTGTACCTACTTTGACCAGAATGTGAGGTGATTTGTCACTAGTAGAGAACTTTGGCAATGGCGTACAAATGAAGAAGCCCGATAAATAGTTATAGCAACAGTCATACCAAGCTAACCCACCTCTCTTTCTCTCCTCTCCTCCAGGACACGTCTCCTAAGCTGTGTGAGATCCTCCAGGCTCGTCTAAAGGCGCGTCGCGGGGGTCTCGTCTCCAGCCGTCCCTCACCCCGAGCCCTCCACCTGGACCCAGAGTTCGTCAACACCCCTGGGAGCTCAGTGGCTGTCGCAGCCAATCAGACACTGGAGCAGAACCTGGAGACCTTCCTGGAGAAGGAGGAGAAGGTCGCAACCTCAGACGGCGAGGCAGGGCTCACGCCGGTCAGAGCTGTTCCACTGAACCCTCAACACCTACACACAGAGGTAAACACACACACACACACAGCTAAAATACCGATACTGGTAATAACAGAAAACACTTGGCTTTAGATGTTATGTGTGTACAATATCTTTGGATGATGTATAGGGATGTGCATCTTTCCCTTTCAAGAATATTCGATACACGGGCTCCAATACGATACAGGAACGATACGTTTTAGTTTGAAACGATTAGAGAACGAATCAATGCGATACGATTCAATGCACAAACATTTGTTGCATAAACACATTCATTTTTAAAAAATATATATGTTTGTCACCTGCTCCAAATACAACGGGTGTAGTCTTTACCGTGAAATGCTTGCTTACGAGCCCTTCCCAACAATGCTAAGTTTAAAAATAGTAACACGAGGAATAAAATACACAAAAATGGAGCAATACAGAGAGTACTGGTACCAGATCAATGTGCAGGGGTACGAGGTAGTTGAGGTAGATATTTACATGAAGGCAGGGTAAAGTGACTCGGCGTCAGGATAGATAAGAGTCAAATAAGAATGAAGTATCAGCAGAATATAAACGCGTGTTTGTATTGTCGGTGTGCGCGTGTGTGTTATGTACAGTATGTGAATGTGTGTGGGCTTTGTGCGAGTGTCAGTGCAGTGTGTCTGTCTTTAGGTCAGTGTGTATGTATAGTCTTGTGATTGTGCATAGAGTCAGTGCGAGATAGGGTCTGTGCCGATTGATCTGGTGACCATTTAATTAACAATTTAGCAGTCTTATGGCTATTTAGTAGTCTTATGGCCTGTTGGTCCCGTGAGCCTATGCCCCGGTACCGTTTGCCGGACTGTAGCAGAGGGGTAAGTCAATGGCTTGGGTGGCTGTAGTCTTTGGCAATTTTTCGGGCCCTCTGACACCACCTTATTTATATAGATGTCTTAGAGCTCTGCCCCAGCCAGTGGAAGTCTAAATTAAAATCTGCTGATGATGAAGCTCATGAGCTGAGCTTCTCTGAGCTGGATCTGTCTGAGCTGACTTCTGAGTGTATGTCTTTGGTGTATGTACTATGTAGGCACCTGAGTTTAGTTTTTTGTCCCACCCCCCCACTTTGGTTCTGAAATTACCATCACCCACTAATTCACTTTTTGAACTCATTTATCAATATTTATTGTTTACAAATTACCTATGACATAGCCAATGAATATATTTCACAACTTTGGAATATATTTCACCCCCATCTCAAAATCGAATGGTTTTGACCATTTGGACATTTGTATGGAGTGATCTCTCGCTTTGGCCATGCAGTGTGCCTCGCAAAAGTGATTGCTGTCCTCGTTATGAAATTAGTAACCTTATCCTGTTATATATAAAAAAATAAAAAACATATGCACTGAGTATACAAGGGCTCAGCGAGTTGCGCAGCGGTCTAAGGCCTGCATCTAGAGGTGTCACTACAGACCCTGGTTCGATTCCAGGCTGTATCACAACCGGCCGTGATCGGGAGTCCCATAGGGCGGCGCACAATTGGCCCAGCGTCGTTAGGGTTTGGCCGGGGGTAGTAAATTGTAAATCATTGTAAATAAGAATTTGTTCAACTGACTTGCCTAGTTAAATAAGGGTTAAATAAATACAAAAGTTTAAGGACACCTGCTCTTTACATGACATAGACTGATCAGGTGAAAGCTATGGTCCCTTATTAATGTCACTTGTTAAATCCACTTCAATCAGTGTAGATGAACAGGAGGAGACAGGTTAAAGAAGGATATTGAAGCCTTGAGACATGGATTGTGTATGTGTGCCACTCAGAGGGTGAATGGGCAAGACAAAAGATTTAAGTGCCTTCGAACGGGCTATGGTAGTTAGGTGCCAAGCGCACCTGTTTGTGTCAAGAACTGCAACGCTGCTGAGTTTAAGCTCAACAGTTTCCCGTGTGTATCACCCAGACATCCAGCCAACTTGACACAACTGTGGGATGCATTGGAATCAACATGGGCCAGCATCCATGTGGAATGCTTTCAACACCTTGTAGAGTCCATGCCCTGATGAATTGAGGCTGTTCGGAGGGGAAATGGTGGAGGTGCAACTCTATTAGGAAGGTGTTCCTAATGTTTGGTGTGCTGATCGTTTAAAGCAAAAATATTGCTGATGGTGAACCTGAATAATAAAAATTAAGTCTATAGTAAGCCCCTTCAGCAGGTATAGCCAGATGAGAGTTGTTTCTGATAGCTTACTTTAATTCTGGTAAAACAGCATTTTCAACAGCGCATACAGTTGAAGTTGGAAGTTTACATTAGAGGTCGACCGATTAATTATGTGGATATATTGAAGCAACATCTCAAGACATCAGTCAGGAAGTTTAAGCTTGGACGCAAATGGGTCTTCCAAATGGACAATGACCCCAAGCATACTTCTAAAGTTGTGGCAAAATGGCTTAAGGACAACAAAGTCAAGGTATTGGAGTGGCCATCACAAAGCCCTGACCTCATTCCTATAGAACAATTTGTGGGCAGAACTGAAAAAGTGTGTGCGAGCAAGGAGGCCTACAAACCTGACTCAGTTACACCAGCTCTGTTAGGAGGAATGGGCCAAAATTCACCCAACTTATTGTGGAAGCTTGTGGAAAGCTACCTGACACGTTTGACCCAAGTTTAACAATTTAAAGGCAATGCTACCAAATACTAATTGAGTGTATGTAAACTTCTGACCCACTGGGAATGTGATGAAAGAAATAAAAGTTGAAATAAATCATTCTCTCAACTATTATTCTGATATTTCACATTCTTAAAATAAAGTGGTGATCGTAACTGACCGGAGACAGGGAATTTTTACTAGGATTAAATGTCAGGAATTGTGAAAAAACTGAGTTAAATGTATTTAGCCAAGATTTATGTAAACTTCCGACTTCAACTGTATGTAACAAAAAATCTAGCAAATCACAAAGGTTGTCACAATCTTAATATCATGCAAGCCATTTTAGTATTTGAATGCTGAATGTGCCACACAGATTTGCAAGACCAACTCGCGTTGGTCAGCACGTGAAGCTGGGCACAGTGCACAGTTTGACTAGGCTACTGATATTGCCTGGAGTTGTTTGGCATGCAAAATTACTTGTAAAGCAATGACTATCTAAAGAGTTACATGCAGTTCGACACAAAAGATAAGCGATATTTTCAATGTAGAAAGAATGTAAACTTATGAACCAGTGACTAGTAACGTTTGAATCGATTTTCTGACAAATGCATGCTACATTTGGTCTGAGTCTATAGACCAACGCACTTGTATCTTCAACATTTGAATCTGGGACAGATGCGTATCGGTGAATCGTTGCGTCCATAATACTGTCTTAATGACTCTTGTCTCTCTGTCGGGTTCCAGACTCTGATCCCCACTGGCTACCTGATCCCCATCTCCCAGCAGTCACTCTTCAGCTACAAAGACCACAACACAGAGAGCAGCAAAGCCTTCACACCCACCTACAACATCTACCACACACCCACCGCAGGTATACACACCTTTAACATTTTTTCACAGTCAGTACACACACGAATGCAAATTTGAACTGTCTTTTCGTTAATTTTTTTCTGAGGACCTTGAGTATAGCATACAAGCATTCGGTATCAGATGACTTAAACTCAATTCAAATTGGAAATCTGTATCTTATGACTGTAATTAACTATGTCTTCCCTCCTTCCCAGGCTCTAGACCTCCCCCGATCCAGGAGTTCACCCCCACCAGCCTCCCCCTCCACAGGCCTCCCCCCTCCTCGCCCTTCTCTGCCCAGGGACACCGCTTCCCCAGCCCTGCCATCCTCAACTTTACCCTGCAGAACCTGGGCCTCATCCCTGGGCCTGGCTCTGTGCCCACTTACAGCCCTGGCACTGGCCACACGCCGGAGCACCCCAGCTCCATGCCCAGCCCCCTGCCTCCCCACCTGGGCCTGCATCAGAGGGGCGGCATGGTGTTCGTTAAGCCCATGTCCCCCGTGCCAGTCCAACATCAGATGACCGGCCCAGGCGGACAACCACTCACGCTAATCAGCCTACAGCAGGTGAGATACATGCTTGCATACATACATCCACACAAACACTGTTACACACACAAACACTGGGTCACACATACAGACAGCATACTTACACACACAGCCTCACACCCCAATAATCTTGTCACACACACAAACAGTCAAAGGCAAACCCTTCCTCCCTAATTGCTAATGGTGTGCTGCTGGTTCAGTGCTTGGGTAACTAGCTTCACTGATTATATAAACGAGGTGTGATGTTGATTGTAAACAGCTAACTTCTCTGTCGTTGTCTTTCTCTCCTCTTCAGATGACCACGCCCAAAGGGACGGCCCTCCCCCAGCACAGTTTCTTCCACACCCCGCTGGCTACCGTGGTAACCACCAGCCATGGACACACGGCGCCGGCGGGCACTAAAACCGTTTACATCCCTCAGCGGAAGCTGGACGTCACCGCTGAGGACACCTAAAGACTATGCTGCTACACAAACTTTCTGTGTGTGTGTGTGTGTGTGCGCGTCAGCCCTTCAACATGTGTGTGTCTGTGCATGTCTGCATGGCTTTCTATGGTCCGACTGTCGTATTTTTTAAGGCGTACTGTAGGTTGAGTGGTTTTGTGTGTTAGGGTATGTGATGTCGCTATATGAGTTCATCCAAAACTGGTCCATAGGTTATTCCAGCGTTTCCCACACTCAGTGCACGTTTTTTTTTTTTTTTTGTGCTAGTACTACACAACTGATTCCAATTATTAAAGCTTGATGATTAGTTGATTATTTGAATCAGCTGTGTAGTGCTAGGGCAAAAACCAAAACGTGCAGCCCTTGGGGTCCTGAGGACTGAGTTTCAGAAGCCCTGGTTTATTTCATTTCTACAGGGGAAGACAAAGCATGTGAACATGGTGTGGAAACTCCATACAGAAACTGCGAGTCACCATCATCACAGCTAGCTCCATATATAACTGATGGCGAGACCAGCCTTGGTAAATACTCTTAACCCTGGGGCTTGATACACGATATGCTGGATATTACTGTGTAATACTATAATACTACAACATACTTTTGATACTGGTGTATATGTATGGAAATATGATTAGGGCTCACCAGTAGGTATTAAACTGGCGAGGGGTGCTTTCTGTGTCTGAATACTAAATAGTGAAACGGTCTGTCTTTAGGTTTTAAAGGGTTGTTTGCCAAAATGTAATACGCTGGCTGAGTATTTCAACATTTCTCAACGAGAAGTTGTATTGAAGTCCCATTACATCATCAACGTGCCATAGAGAAGAACACCAACCTAACCCCAGTTCACTGGGATGACATTAACACATGACAGCGGAACTTTAATGACTGAAATGTATTGTAGATGAACTGTTTTTGTATGTGTCAAATTGGTAAGACTACAATTTTGCACATTGTACATGCTAACTGTTACCCTTCAAAAGCTGAACTGTATGTGATTAAAATGTAAGGGGTGAATGTTTTTTGATAGGATTCCTACCTTAGGCTAATCAGGTAATTGAAATCAGATCTTAATGCATAAGGAATGGACTTTAAGCATCCTTGTATATAAAATGGTAAACTATTAATATTGTTAAACCGGTGTCTGTCCTGTTCATGTATGCTTTACTGTCCCTCGGTTGATGAATACATGGTCGATGATATGGTGGTGTCCTATAGCATTAGTCTAGAGTATGAATACGATAAAGGTGGTTTCATATCAACACAAGTCCTTCCCCTTGGCTACTGTCACCCAGAAGTTTCAGGAAATCTCTAGCAATCATGCTTGTGTAAGAAGACCAGGACAAATGGTTGGTGAAAGCTCCAGGTCCCAGCTTAGGGCCAGGGGTCTCTGTGGCCTGTGTTGTCATAGGTGGGGGGGGGGCTACTGTAGGTCTTGAGTGTCAGAAGTTATTTTAGGAGTATGTTTTAATTTGAGCGTCACCATTAAACTCTGGGTGATGAGAGGGGTGGGCTGTATTTAAGGACTCCCCTCTGGGGTTTGGGGCGGTCGCACTCACTGATTTGAGACTGAACTGTGGGGGGAGAGAATGATACGGATTCGTCCACAGACCTGTGCAGGTACTGTAGTAAAATATTTGTGAGTGATATGTTTGATACATGTAAAACGCACACTGATTGAATCAACGTTGTTTCCACATCATTTCAATGAAATTACATTGATCCAACACGGAATAGATGTTGAATTGACTGAGACCGGCTGTATTTTCATTAAAACCGATATCATATACTGGCCAGTGTCCAATCAGTGCCATATTTTTTGAATATTTGGTCCAAGGGTCCATGGATCTGACTGATGATGTACTTGAGCTCTAAGACAGCACTAATTAAGTTGAAATGCATGAACATAATTTGAATTGATCCATCATGAAATTTCCATGTGAGGTAAGTGTTATTGACCAGGCTGCTTCAAGCGGTCCAGGGTGGATACTGGAATATGTTCTTCCATGGTCCTAATGGGCTACATTCCTGGATTCTTATCACCACACACCAGCCCTATGAGGTGACGGACTACCTCTGAAATGAATGGGTGAGAAGAGAGGAGAGTCCGGACCGGCTGAGATACCTTATCTCTGCTAGAAGAACAGGCTCGGCAACGTCGCTGTCACTATAATATGATGGGTATCATCAAAGAGAAACCAAATGTAGACATTTGTGGGGCGTTTTGTAGTCTGAACCAATCCCAATGCATGCATAGCCGTGGGAATTAGAGCTGCTGAGGGTTCTGCAGCACCTCCTGTTAAATCAGTATTGAAATAATGTAAAAAATATATATATAGTATCAGTTAAAGTTGACACCTACTCATTCGAGGGTTTTATTTCTTTTTTCTACATTGTAGAATAGTAGTGAAAAGAGCAAAGCTATGACATAACACATATGGAAACTCAGAAAAATAAAATAAATTATCCCTTTTTCAGGACCCTGACTTTCAAAGATAATTCGTAAAAATCCAAATAGCTCCACAGGTCTTCATTGTAAAGGGTTTAAACATTGTTTCCCATGTTTGTTCAATGAACCATAAACAATTAATGAACATGCACATGTGGAACGTCGTTACGACACTAACAGCTTGCAGACAGTAGGCAATTAAGGTCACAGTTATGAACATTTAGTACACTAAAGAGGCCTTTCTACTGACTGAAAAACACCAAGAGAAAGATGCCCAGGGTCCCTGCTCATCTGCGTGAACGTGCCTTAGGCATGCTGCAAGGAGGCATGTGGACTGCAGATGTGGCCAGGGCAATAAATTGGAATGTCTGTACTGTGAGAAGCCTAAGACAGCACTAAAGGGAGACAGGATGGACAGCTGATCATCCTCACAGTGGCAGACCTGTGGCAGACACCTGCACAGGATCGGTACATCCGAACATCACACTTGTGAGACAGGTACAGGATGGCAACAACTGCCCGAGTTACACCAGGAACGCACAATCCCTCCATCAGTGCTCAGACTGTCCGCAATAGGCTGAGAGAGGCTGGACTGAGGGCTTGTAGGCCTGTTGTAAAGAAGGTCCTCACCAGACATCACCGGCAACAACGTCGCCTACGGGCATAAACCCACCGTCGCTGGTCCAGACAGGACTGGCAAAAAGTGCTCGTCACTGACAAGTCGCGGTTTTGTCTTACCAAGGGTGATGGTTGGAATCGCGTTTATTGACGAAGGAATGAGCGTTACACCGAGGCCTGTACTCTGAAGCGGGATCGATTTGGAGGTGGAGGGTCAGTCATGGTCTGGGGCGTGTGTCACAGCATCATCAGACTGAGCTTGTTGTCATTGCAGGCAATCTCAACGCTGTGCGTTACAGGGAAGACATCCTCTTCCCTCATGTGATACCCTTCCTGCAGGCTCATCCTGACATGACCCTCCAGCATGACAATGCCACCCGCCATACTGCTCGTTCTGTGCGGGATTTCCTGCAAGACAGGAATGTCAGTGTTCTGCAATGGCCAGCGAAGAGCCAGGATCTCAATCCCATTGAGCATGTCTGGGACCTGTTGGATTGGAGGGTGAGGGCTAGGGCCATTCCCCCCAGAAATGTCTGGGAACTTGCAGGTGCTTTGGTGGAAGAGTGGGGTAACATTTCACAGCAAGAACTGGCAAATCTGGTGCAGTCCATGCGGAGGAGATGCATTGCAGTAATTAACTTAGGGCTAGGCCCCTTTTTTCTCCACTCCCTGTCTGAATGACGTGCCCAAAGTAAACTGCCTGTAGCTCAAGGCCCTGAAGACAGGATATGTATATAATTGGTACCATTGGAAAGAAAACACTTGGAATTTTGTAGAAATGTTAAAATAATGTAGGAGAATATAACAATAGATATGGTAGGAGAAAATCCAAAGAAAAACCAACCAGAATTGTTTTTGAGGGAGACCATCCTCTTAGAAATGCAAGAGAACGGTCATATTGAAAATTAGCTCCCTGGTTTCAATTCCCATGTCTTCCATAGAGTGTCAGCAGTCTTTGTTCAAGGTTTCAGGCTTGTACATTCAAAAAGTAATAATAAATAGTTATAGTAGAGGGACACAGTCTTGGAAATGTGTGTTTGTGCGCGCCATGATGATATTACACACCTGCTAAAATAGTTTTTCCTATTGAACATACTTCTTTCCGAAAAAAAACATCATAGTTTGATTACATTCTAGGGTATCTGAGGAGTAAATAGGAATGTATTTTGACTTGTTGAAACAAAGTTTAGGGGTAGATGTTTAGATTCCTTTCTCTGCAAGTTGAAGTGGATTATTCAAATCGATGGCGCCAACTAAACTGACTTTTTGGGATATAAAGGAGGATATGACTCAACTTTTGCCTCTCCCGAGCCCTTTGGGGAGAAAAAGGGGGTAAAAAGCAAAAAGGTTAAAACCACACTATTAATTTTCCTAATGAGACAATGTTCGTAATGTTGATCACAATTAACTTTAAAAAAAAGCTAGGGGCGTGGATCAGAAAACCAGTCAGTATCTGGTGTGACCACCATTTACCTCATGCAGTGCGACGCATCTCCTTCCGCATAGAGTTGATCAGGCAGTTGATTGTGGCCTGTGGAATGTTGTCCCACTCCTCAATGGCTGTGCGAAGTTGCTGGATATTGGCAGGAACCAGAACACGCTGTCGTTGACGTCGGTCCAGAGCATCCCAAATATGCACAATGGAGCATGCAGGCAATGGAAGAACTGGGACATTTTCAGCTTCCAGGAATTGTGTACAGATTCTTGCGACATGGGCCCGTGCATTATCATGCTTAAACATGAGGTGATGGTAGCAGATGAATGGCACGACAATGGGTCTCAGGATCTCATCACGGTATCTCTGTGCATTCAAATTGACATTGACAAAATGCAATTGTGTTCTTTGTCCGTAGCTTATGCCTGCTCATTTCATAACCAAACTGCCACCATGGGGCACTCTGTTCACAACGTTGACAAGCTGGCTTCTGTTTACAGTTCTACAGTGGCCATTGAAGATAAGAATCTTATTGAAGTTCAGAAGAATAGCCCTGTCCCAACCTTCTTTAACAGTCCAGTCACTCCATGACACTCAAACAGTAATCCTCTTATTTTGTTTGGCTTTGAGGTTGTCTGTTTTATTCTGCCTGGTCAACCAAACAACCAGCAAATCCTTCACTCCATAGGCAAAGGTCATTATGGCCAGCCAATCAGTGTTGGGGTGTTTTTAAGATGAATTTTTATCCTTAGATTTGATCCCTGAATCCAGCTGCCTCTTACACAGAGAACCTCTTAGCTTATGCCGGTTGTATCTTAGTGGTCACTGGACCTTGAGAGATCACAGCAGCAGCAAAGAGAGGGGAGAGGTGGATCCCCTAAAATGGACCCCCTAAAATGTCCTTACTCCTCCTAATGCCAGTCTCAAATAATATGTTTCAATCTCACTTAATTACCCATGAATGGCTGGGGGCTGCCAATAGGTAGATAGCACCACTGGAAGCACTAAAATGCCTTTGTAATTATCTGCATGGAGGTGGGAACTGCTTCTCCATCTGCTGGGGCTGGCAAATGGGAGAGTCTGTCCACTACAAGCCTTGTCGTACACAGTGGTGGAAAAAGTACCCAATTGTCATACTTGAGTAAAAGTAAAGATACCTTAATAGAAAAAAGTCACCCATTAAAATTCTACTTGAGAAAAGTTTAAAAGTAGTTGGTTTAAAATACACTTAAGTATCAAAAGTAAAGTAACACATACTTAAATATCAACAGTAAAAATAATTTCAAATGCCATATATTAGTGGTCTAAGGCACTGCATCTCAGTGCTGGAGGCATCACGAAATCAAATAAAATGTTATTGGTCACATGGTTAGCAGATGTTATTGTGAGTGTAGCAAAATGCTTGTGCTTCTAGTTCCGAAACTGCAGCAGAATCTAACAAGTAATCTAACAATTCCACAACAACTACCTAATACACACAAATATAAGTTAAAGAATGGAATAAGAATATATACAAATAAATAATATGGATGAGCAATGACAGAGGCATAAGCAAAATGCAATAGATGGTATAAAATACAGTATATACAAATGAGATGAGTGATGCAAGATATGTAAACATTATTAAAGTGGCATTATTAAAGTGACAAGTGTTCCATTTATTAAAGTGGCCAAATGGTTACAAGTCTGTATGTTGGCAGCAGCCTCTCTGTGCTACTGATGTCTGTTTAACAGTCTGATGGCCTCTGTCTCTCGGTCCCAGCTTTAATGCACCTGTACTGACCTCGCCTTCTGGATGGTAGCAAGGTGAACAGGCAGTGGCTCGGGTGGTTGTCCTTGATGATCTTTTTGGCCTTCCTGTGACATCGGGTGCTGAAGGTATCGTATCTGCCAAAGCAGCAGCTACTCTTCCTGGGGTCCAGCAAAATTAAGTAAGTTTGTACAATTTTAAAACATTACAATACATTCACAGATTTCACAACACACTGTGTGCCCTCAGGCCCCTACTCCACCACTACAACATATCTACAGTAGTAAATCCATGTGTATGTATAGTGCGTATGTTATCGGGTGTGTGTGCGAGCATGCGTCTGTGCCAATGTTTGTGTTGCGTCACAGTCCCTACTTTTCCAAAGGTGTTTTTATTATCGGTTTAAAAAAATATATGTACATTTTACTGCTTGCATCAGTTACATGATGTGGAATAGAGTTCCATGTAGTTATGGCTCTACGTAGTACTGTGCCTCCCATAGTCTGTTCTGGACTTGGGGACTGTGACGAGACCTCTTGTGGCATTTCTTGTGGGGTATGCATGGGTGTCTGAGCTGTGTGCCAGTGGTTTAGACAGACAGCTCGGTGCATTCAATATGTCAATACCTCTAAATACAAGTAGTGATGAAGTCAATCTCTCCTACACTTTAAGCCAATAGAGATTGACATGCATATGATTATTAGCTCTCTGTGTACATCCAAGGGCCAGCCGTGCTACCCTGTTCTGAGCCAATTGCAATTCCAAAGTCCTTTTTTGTGGCACCTGACCACACGACTGAACAGTAGTCAAGGTGCGACAAAACTAGGGCTTGTAGGAACTTCCTTGTTAATAGTGTTGTTAAGAAGGCAGAGCATCACTTTATTATAGAAAGACTTCTCCCACACTTAGCTTCTACTGCATCGATATGTTTTGACCATGACAGTCTACAACCTAGTGTTACTCCAAGCAGTTTAGTCCTCTCAACTTGCTCAATTTCCACATTATTTACTACAATATTTAGTTGAGGTTTAGGGTTTAGTGAGTGTTTTGTTCCAAATACATTGCTTTTAGTTTTAGAAATATTTAGGGCTCTTATTCCTTGCCACCCACTGAAACTAACTGCAGCTCTTTGTTGAGTGTTGCAGTCATTTCAGTCGCTGTAGTAGCTGACATGTATAGTGTGAGTCATCCACATACATAGAAACTCTGGCTTTATTCAAATTCAGTGGCATGTTGTTAGTAAAAAAAAAAAAAAGCTAAAGCTGCACTGAAGTCGAACAAGACAACCCCCACAATCATTTTATCATCAATTTCTCTCAGCAATCAGTAATTTGTGTAAGTGCTGTGCTTGTTGAGTGTACTTACCTATAAGTATGCTGAAATTCTGTTGTCAATTTGTTTACTGTAAAATAGCATTGTATCTGGTCAAACAACTTTTTCCAGAATTTTACTAAGGGTTGGTAACAGGCTGATTACTGGCTCAAATAGCCGACCAAAGGGGGCTTTACTATTTTTTTATTCTCGCCTTTATTTAACCAGGTAGGCTAGTTGAGAACAAGTTCTCATTTACAACTGCGACCTGGCCAAGATAAAGCATAGCAGTGTGAACAGACAACAACACAGAGTTACACATGGAGTAAACATAAAACAAGTCAATAACACAGTAGGGAAAAAAAAATAGAGTCTATATACATTGTGTGCAAAAGGCATGAGGAGGTAGGCGAATAATTACAATTTAGCAGATTAACACTGGAGTGATAAATGATCAGATGGTCATGTGCAGGTAGAGATACTGGTGTGCAAAAGAGCAGAAAAGTAAATAAATAAAAACAGTATGGGGATGAGGTAGGTCAATTGGGTGGGCTATTTACCGATGGACTATGTACAGCTGCAGCGATCCGTTAGCTGCTCAGATAGATGTTTAAAGTTGGTGAGGGAGATAAAAGTCTCCAACTTCAGCGATTTTTGCAATTCGTTCCAGTCACAGGCAGCAGAGAACTGGGAGGAAAGGCAGCCAAATTAGGTATTGGCTTTAGGGATAATCAGTGAGATACACCTGCTGGAGTGCGTGCTACAGGTGGGTGTTGCCATCGTGACCAGTGAACTGAGATAAGGCGGAGCTTTACCTAGCATGGACTTGTAGATGACCTGGAGCTAGTGGGTCTGGCGATGAATGTGTAGCGAGGGCTATCCGACTAAAACATACAAGTCGCAGTGGTGGGTGGTATAAGGTGCTTTAGTAACAAAACGGATGGCACTAAGATAAACTGCATCCAGTTTGCTGAGTAGAGTATTGGAAGCTATTTTGTAGATGACATCGCCGAAGTCGAGGATCGGTAGGATAGTCAGTTTTACTAGGGTAAGTTTGGCACTTTCTATTCCGCTTTGTTGCGGAATAGAAAGCCGACTGTAGATTGGAGATGTTTGATATGAGTCTGGAAGGAGAGTTTACAGTCTAGCCAGACACCTAGGTACTTATAGATGTCCACATATTCTAGGTCGGAACCATCCAGGGTGGTGATGCTAGTCGGGCGTGCGGGTGCAGGCAGCGAACGGTTGAAAAGCATGCATTTGGTTTTACTAGCGTTTAAAAGCAGTTGGAGGCCACGGAAGGAGTGTTGTGTGGCATTGAAGCTCGTTTGGAGGTTAGATAGCACAGTGTCCAAGGAAGGGCCAGAAGTATACAGAATGGTGTCGTCTGCGTAGAGGTGGATCAGGGAATCGCCCGCAGCAAGAGCAACATCATTGATATATACAGAGAAAAGAGTCGGCCCGAGAATTGAACCCTGTGACACCCCCTTAGAGACTGCCAGAGGACCGGACAACATGCCCTCCGATTTGACACACTGAACTCTGTCTGAGAAGTAGTTGGTGAACCAGGCAAGGCAGTCATTAGAAAAACCGAGGCTACTGAGTCTGCCGATAAGAATATGGTGATTGACATAGTCGAAAGCCTTGGCCAGGTCGATGAAGACGACTGCACAGTACTGTCTTTTATCGATGGCGGTTATGATATCGTTTAGTACCTTGAGCGTGGCTGAGGTGCACCCGTGACCGGCTCGGAAACCAGATTGCACAGCGGAGAAGGTACGGTGGGATTCGAGATGGTCAGTGATCTGTTTGTTGACTTGGCTTTCGAAGACCTTAGATAGGCAGGGCAGGATGGATATACAGTGGGGCAAAAAAGTATTTAGTCAGCCACTAATTGTGCAAGTTCTCCCACTTAAAAAGATGAGAGGCCTGTAATTTTCATTATAGGTACACTTCAACTAAAAAAAATCCATAAAATCACATTGTAGGATTTTTAATGAATTTATTTGCAAATTATGGTGGAAAATAAGTATTTGGTCAATAACAAAAGTTTATCAATACTTTGTTAAATATCCTTTGTTGGCAATGACAGAGGTCAAACGTTTTCTGTAAGTCTTCACACACTGTTGCTGGTATTTTGGCCCATTCCTCCATGCAGATCTCCTTTAGAGCAGTGATGTTTTGGGGCTGTTGCTGGGCAACACGGACTTTCAACTCCCTCCAAAGATTTTCTATGGGGTTGAGATGTGGAGACTGGCTAGGCCACTCCAGGACCTTGAAATGCTTCTTACGACGCCACTCCTTCGTTGCCCGGGCGTTGTGTTTGGGATCATTGTCATGCTGAAATACCCAGCCACATTTCATCTTCAATGCCCTTGCTGATGGAAGGAGGTTTTCACTCAAAATCTCACGATACACGGCCCCATTCATTCTTTACACGGATCAGTGGTCCTGGTCCTTTGCAGGAAAACAGCCCCAAAGCATGATGTTTCCACCCCCATGCTTCACAGTAGGTATGGTGTTCTTTGGATGAAACTCAGCAGTCTTTGTCCTCCAAACATGACGAGTTGAGTTTTTACCAAAAAGTTATATTTTGGTTTCATCTGACCATATGACATTCTCCCAATCTTCTTCTGGATCATCCAAATGCGCTCTAGCAAACTTCAGACGGGCCTGGACATGTACTGGCTTAAGCAGGGGGACACGTCTGGCACTGCAGGATTTGAGTCCCTGGCGGCGTAGTCTGTTACTGATGGTAGGCTTTGTTACTTTGGTCCCAGCTCTCTGCAGGTCATTCACTAGGTCCCCCCGTGTGGTTCTGGGATTTTTGCTCACCATTCTTGTGATCATTTTGACCCCACGGGATGAGATCTTGCGTGGAGCCCCAGATCGAGGGAGATTATCAGTGGTCTTGTATGTCTTCCATTTCCTAATAATTACTCCCACAGTTGATTTCTTCAAACCAAGCTGCTTACCTATTGCAGATTCAGTCTTCCCAGCCTGGTGCAGATCTACAATTTTGTTTCTGGTGTCCTTTGCCAGCTCTTTGGTCTTGCCATAGTGGAGTTTGGAGTGTGACTGTTTGAGGTTGTGGACAGGTGTCTTTTATACTGATAGGTTTAAACAGGTGCCATTAATACAGGTAACGAGTGGAGGACAGAGGAGGCTCTTAAAGAAGTTACAGGTCTGTGAGAGCCAGAAATCTTGCTTGTTTGTAGGTGACCAAATACTTATTTTCCACCATAATTTGCAAATAAATTCATTAAAAATCCTACAATGTGATTTTCTGGATATTTGTTTCTCATTTTGTCTGTCATGGTTGAAGTGTACCTATGATGAAAATTACAGGCCTCTCTCATCTTTTTAAGTGGGAGAACTTGCACAATTGGTGGCTGACTAAATACTTTTTTGCCCCACTGTAGGTCTGTAACAGTTTGGGTCCAGGGTGTCTCCCCCTTTGAAGAGGGGGATGACTGCGGCAGTTTTCCAATCTTTGGGGATCTCAGACGATATGAAAGAGAGGTTGAACAGGCTGGTAATAGAGGTTGTGACAATGGCGGCGGATAGTTTCAGAAATAGAGGGTCCAGATTGTCAAGACCAGCTGATTTGTACGGGTCCAGGTTTTGCAGCTCTTTCAGAACATCTGCTATCTGGATTTGGGTAAAGGAGAAGCTGGGGAGGCTTGGGCGAGTAGCTGTGGGGGGGCGGAGCTGTTGGCTGAGGTTGGAGTAGCCAGGAGGAAGGCATGGCCAGCCGTTGAGAAATGCTTGTTGAAGTTTTCGATTATCATGGATTTATTGGTGGTGACCGTGTTACCTAGCCTCAGTCCAGTGGGCAGTTGGGAGGAGGTGCTCTTGTTCTCCATGGACTTTACAGTGTCCCAGAACTTTTTTGAGTTTGTGCTACAGGCTGCAAATTTCTGCTTGAAAAAGCTGGCCTTTGCTCTCTTGACTGACTGTGTGTATTGGTTCCCGACTTCCCTGAACAGTTGCATATCGCGGGGACTATTCGATGCTATTGCAGTCCGCCACAGGATGTTTTTGTGCTGGTCGAGGGCAGTCAGGTGTGGAGTGAACCAAGGGCTATATCTGTTCTTAGTTCTGCATTTTTTGAACGGAGCATGCTTATCTAAGATGGTGAGGAAGTTACTTTTAAAGAATGACCAGGCATCCTCAACTGACGGGATGAGGTCAATATCCTTCCAGGATACCCGGGCCAGGTCGATTAGAAAGGCCTGCTCGCAGAAGTGTTTTAGGGAGCGTTTGACAGTGATAAGGGGTGGTCGTTTGACTGCGGACCCGTAACGGATACAGGCAATGAGGCAGTGATCGCTGAGATCCTGATTGAAGACAGCGGAGGTGTATTTGGAGGGCCAGTTGGTCAGGATAACGTCTATGAGGGTGCCCTTGTTTACAGATTTAGGGTTGTACCTGGTGGGTTCCTTGATGATTTGTGTGAATTTGAGGGCATCTAGCTTAGATGGTAGGACTGCCGGGGTGTTAAGCATATCCCAGTTTAGGTCACCTAACAGAACAAACTCTGAAGCTAGATGGGGGGCGATCAATTCACAAATGGTGTCCAAGTCACAGCTGGGAGCTGAGGGGGGTCGGTAGCAGGCAAAACAGTGAGACTTATTTCTGGAGAGAGTAATTTTTTAAAATAGTAGTTTGAACTGTTTGGGTATGGACCTGGAAAGTATGACATTACTTTGCAAGCTAACTCCTCCCCCTTTGGCAGTTCTATCTTGATGGAAAATGTTATAGTTGGGTATGGAGAGAATTTTTGGTGGCCTTCCTAAGCCAGGATTCAGACACAGCAAGGACATCAGGGTTGGCAGAGTGTGCTAAAGCAGTGAGTAAAACAGACTTAGGGAGGAGGCGTCTGATGTTGACATGCATGAAACCAAGGCTTTTTCGATCACCGAAGTCAACAAATGAGGGTGCCTGGGGACATGCAGGGCCTGGGTTTACCTCCACATCACCCGCGGAACAAAGGAGGAGTATTATGAGGGTGCGGCTAAAGGCTATCAAAACTGGTCGCCTAGAGCGTTGGGGACAAAGAATAAAAAGGAGCAGATTTCTGGGCATGGTAGAATATATTCAGGGCGTATTGCGCAGACAGGGGTATGGAGAGGAGAGGTTGTATCTCTGGACATGCTGGTTGTAATGGGTGAGGTCACAGCATGTGTGGGAGGTGGTACAAAGGAGGTATCAGAGGTATGAAGAGTGGAACTAGGGGCTCCATTGTAAACTAACAGTATGCAAGGCATATTGACATTTGAGAGAGACATACAGCGAGGCATAAAGTAATCGCAGGTGTTGATTGGGAGAGCTAGCTAAAACAAGGTGAGACAACAACAGCTAATCAGCTAACACAACAACAGCAGGTAAAATGGTGATGACTAGGCAGAGAGGGTCGGATTAACTACAAACATAGCCTGAGTTCGCGGCTGGGGCCGACAGATAAAAAAAGAAATAAACAGAATGGAGTACCGTGATTAATGGACAGTTCAGCAGGCATCAGCTATGTAGCCAAGTGATCATAGTGTCCAGAGGGCAGCAGTAGATGGAACAGGGAAGCCGCCACTACGCTAGCACTCGGGCGACACGGCGTTTAAAGTTAGTAGCCCTCCGACAGAGGCCGGTTGAAGGCACAGCGGATGGAGTATTCGTCGGCAGACCAGTCGTGGTGGTGCGGAAGGGGGCCGTGTCGACAGAGAATCCAAGCCAGATGGCGAAAGAGGTATTGTAGAATTTAGTTTGCTAGCCGGGAGATGCGCCTGGCTCACAGCTAACTGGTGCTAGCTTCGTGGCAGTGGTGTTAGCCACTATAGCCAATCGGTAGCAGCGGTGAACCGGTGCCAAGGTCCAGAGTTTACAGCAAGGATCCGGTGGAGTATTGGGCTCTAGCCGTGTATGAGTGGGGTTCGGGTGAACAGCTGAGTAGGCCGGGAGGTGGGCCTCAGGGATAGCTTCGGTACTGGATGCCACGGTGAGTGAGCTAGCTAGCTGCAAGCTAGCTGTGAAGATCAGAAGTAGTGGTCCAGGGATTACGGCAGGAATCCGGCGTTGTTGTGGAGAGACAGTCCGATACTGGTAGACTGGCGAGTATTATCCAGGCTAAGAACAGGGCTGGTATCTGTGCAGAAAGTAAAAGCCGCTAGCAGTGGCTAACAATGACTAAATAGCTTGTAGCTAATTAGCTGGTTAGCTTCTGGAGGTTCTTGAATGTGTTCTAAAATAAAAAAAAATGTAATAATTGCGATACCGTATCACATTGGGTCAAGCAGGTTACCGGAAGGTATAATCGAATTAAAAATCAAAAAGAGATTGAAAATAAAGTTGAAATATATATACAAAACATACGAAAAATGCAAAAGTACACGAGACACGAACAAAACACGTCTTCACTGCTACGCCATCTTGGAATCTCTTGGGTAGCGGAATTACTTTAGCTTCCCTCCAGGCCTGAGGGCACACGCTCTCTAGTAGGCTTAAATTGAGAATATGACAAATAGGAGTGGCAATATCGTCTGCTATTATCCTCAGTAACTTTTCATCTAGATTGTCAGACCCTGGTGGCTTGTCATTGTTGATAGACAATTTTTTCACCTCTTCCACACTCACTTTACGGAATTCATAATTTGGATGTGTAGCGTCTGTTGCTGTCATCAGTAAGTTTTTAATGCTTTACTGGGAAGCTTAGAGGTAGAATTAATCATGTTATTTACATTGGAGCTGATAGTGCAGGTTGAGCTGCACTAAGTGGTCTTCCTACTATTGCACACCACCTCAGTGCTAACAGTGTAACTCTGGTTTATAGACTCATGATTACTGCTTACAATAGCTGTAGGATAAACAGATGTATTCGGTGCAATTAGGGGTACATAAATTAAATTACTTACATTGTGTTTGCCAATGCCCCTAAGATAAATGTACATTTGATGGATCATTATGATGAATCATTGTCACAATGGTAGGAATTAACTGAGCTGGTCTTGGATCATTTACCAGTCATTGAGTCCAGGAACCAAGATGATTTGGATGGACTCAGTCATTCCTGTAGAGTATCTTCTGTTTCCAAAAGGTGTCAAATGTATCAATAAAAGTGACTCCAGCAGAGCTACAGTAGTATTTTAGTCAGATGTGTAATGCCAGCAGTCTGCTGAATCTTTCACACCCGTGGCTCAACAATGGTACTGGGACCTGAAATTTTTGGCTGTTTTTTGGAGTCTTAATGCTAAAATCAGTTCTTTAAAATCAAATTTCAAATGTTCCGAGCTAGCCCTCCTGATGTCGTTTGATCCCACATGGACTACTACTAGTGTCAGCTCCCGGCGTCTGTGGTAGAACAGTCGGAAGCAGCCTTGTTATGCTCTATGCTCCTGGGTAGCACAGGGTTTTTGCCTTGGGGACCTAGATGTTTCTCACCATAGAGCTTCCTATGATGACAGCTGGTGATGTTGAATGGGCCAGTCTCTCAGGCAGCCTCACGGACTGGTGGGATCTGAACCCGAGGTAGAAGCCACCGGAGAATGAGACCGAGGAGAGGACGAAGACGCAGGTACCTCCGGATCTGATCTTGATTGGGAAGCCACCACGGACAAAGGCGCTGGAACCTCTGGATCCAGGGCGACAAAGCTGTTTCTGGTCTGTTTCAGTTCCGGGCTCAACATCTCCATGGAGACCCTCATTGCCAGAGGACGCCTTCCTTGACTTCCACGGAGAGTGGACGTACCCCCATGGCTGGTTGGTTGGGTCGAGATCAGCTCCATTCTCCACGGAAGGGGGAGACCCCTGCCAAGCACCGGCCAGTCAGCTGTGGAGAGCCGACACAGCGGCAAAAGTTCCACCAGACCAGAGCCACGTCCGGCTACTGCGGTGGAAAAAAAAAAAAAAAGTTTGCTACTTGCTTGCTAAGAGTAGCTACTTCACTCCTGTAGTCCTCCTCAAGCAAGCAATTGCAACACTGAAAGTCAACGCAGTCCATACTGTCCTGGAGCAAAGCAAAGTAAACGCAGCTTCTACAACATTGGAAACGTTCTATAGCTGCCTCCATTTGAGACCGCTGAGCCAGTTAGGCTATCTGGGCTTTCATGTCTCTCCCCCTATACGGAATCTGGCAGGATCCCGAGACAGATAGTAGCGCTCACAGCAATTTAGCCCAACCGAGCCGTAGGATTCAAAATAAAAGTATATAAAAACAGAGGTCTTTAGTTCAGGTTCCACTGTTCGACAGGGTTCAACAAACATACGTCGCGCTCTGATGACATCAGTGTTGATGCAGCTCCTGCAGCTTTGTAGGTGTCCTGGCGGGCAGGTAGTTTGCCTCCGGTGATACGTTGTGCAGATCGCACCACCCTCTGGGGAGCCTTGCGGTTGTGGGCAGTGCAGTTGCCGTACCAGGCCGTGATACAGCACAACATGATGCTTTCAATTGTGCATCTGTAAAAGTTTGTGAGGGTTTTAGGTGAAGTTCGAATCCAGGCAGTATCACAACCGACCACGATTGGGAGTCCCATAGGGCAGCGCACAATTGGCCCAGAGTCGTCCGGGTTTGGCCGGTGTAGGCAGTCATTGTAAATAAGAATTTGTTCTTAACTGACTTGCCTAGTTAAATAAAGGTTACAATTTAGAATTAGGCAAACCAGACAACATTTTCTTGTTTTTTTTAATGTATGGATTAAGTGAGTCCGCCAGATCAGAGGCAGTACGGATGGCCAGTGATTTTCTGCCGATAAGTGTGATTTAGACAATTTATGTAAAAAAAAATTTTAAAATCTTTAGGAATGTAGTGGAGTAAAAGTAGTCAAAAATATAAATAGTAAAGTACAGATAGCCCAAAAAACTACAATTAGTATTTAAAGTGTTTTTACACCACTGGTCCTAAACAACCTCTCCAGACTGTAGTCTTCAGAAATACACTGACCAGGGACAGCTGAAAGGGCTGTGTTGATTGACGTGGGTGGGACCATTGTTAGACTGCAGGCCCAGGCTTCTGGGGCCTAATAATATGAATGCCATTATCCACAGACTGATATAGTCGCTTAATAGATATCCGGACATGAAAAAATATATTTTTGTATTAAAATAAAGAGAACGGAATACTTAAGTTTTTTTGCTGTCCAACCTCTATCCTGACAAACTGACAAAAGTTAGTCCATAGCCGTCATGGCCACAACATACTTTCTCCTGCAAACTGTAGTTCAGTGTAGACTGTGTTAATGTGTTGGTTTGGTTTTGCTCTTCACCCCAGTGGCCTGCAGGAAAGGACTGGACAGTACAACAGCAGCGGCACATGAGTCAGAGATCTACTGCAAGACCTGCTACGGCAAGAAGTATGGGCCAAAAGACTTCAGCCAGGGTGCTGGAGCCCTCAGCTCTGACCACCCTGGACAGAACCTGGACATGCAATCTCAAGAGTAGGTCCCTCTCGTTACTCTCTCTGACATACAGGTGCTTGTGTTTCTTATTGCAGCCTTGGCATAAAACCTGCTTCCGCTGTTTGCTGTGTGGGAAGAGCCTGGAGTCTACCACAGTGACAGACAAGGATGGGAAACTCTATTGTAAAAGGTACACACATGACCAAAACAAGCTCCCACCATTTACATGCTGTTGAGACCACAAAGCTAGCCAGCCCTACAGAGCTCCCTTAGATCAATACAGCGGGGCTTCAGTAGAAACCATTTGCAGTCGGTGACGTTTAAGATGAGGGGGCGAGAGCATGGCCTTATTTATATTACTGAATATTGATGACTGTCATATTCCATTCACCCAGTTCAATGTAATGTCAGTGTTTAGGCTACTACATGATAATCACATTTTCCCTATACCCATCATGAAGTTGTTTCAACCTAGCCTTTGAATGAAAGGTTTGACAACTTAAAGAATTTTGAGTAATCAAGGTGACAGTGACACATTCAATACTGCCTTGCATCTAGCTGATCTAGGGAGTAAATGTTAGTCCAACAGTTGCAAATGTGAATTTCTATTGGACAAATTCAGGTATTTTCATCCATGTTTCGTTCCATTTACTTCCGTTTAAGAAACGTTTTTCCAACAGTGATCAAACGTAAACACAGCTCACTTTCATAGAAGCCACATACAAACAGCATGATCACTTTGCTTGTTGTAATTCCTTCTTGCATCTACGCGCTCTCCTCCTCTCACCTTTTCCCTTCGCTTGTGGACTTCAGTGCACAAACCATCAGTGACAATGCGAAAAAAAAAAAACTTTCCAAGCCAGACCTTCATATGATAACCGCTAACCACAGCCTATTTCCAGTGTTGGATAGCCATAGCCAGGTAACTAACATAGCATCCCTCTCTGTTCTGAGCCGGGTGTTTGAGTAGGCTAAACTAGCTAGCTGCATCCGCTAGCTAAGTGAAAAAAATACAACCAAATATAGCTCTCATGCTTCTTAATTTTTAAATAAATAAATCTGTTGAAAACTGTTCAACTATCGTCTTTCTCCGTGTAACCTACTCACATTTTATGAACTGCAATGCTAGCTAACTGTAGCTTATGCTTTCAGTACTAGATTCATTCTCTGATCCTTTGACTGGGTGGACAACAAGTCAGTTCATGCTGCAAGAGCTCTGATAACTTCTGGAGGATGTCCTCCAACCTGTCATAATTACAGTGAATGTCCATGGAAGGGGTTGTGAACCATGAGCCTCCTTGGTTTTGTAGACCAGCAAACACACCTGGTTACAATACAGACGGTCACCTATGGACGGGGTATAGGATGGGTAGACCTCAAATGGCATGAATCAATTATAACCAGATGCTCTTCAAAATATATTGAAAGTGCAACACAATAGAATATAAGCGCACCTCAAAAGAAATCGGAAGCTTTGAGGCAAAAACATAAAGCGCCAAACAAAAGCCAACAAGCCGTTTAGCTAATAATCTCTCTCCCCATTAAAAACAAATTAACATGAAAACAAGAGAGAGAAGGAAACATAATTAAGCCATATTTCTGTTCTGTGTTAATGTGCTGCCTGGTGAAGACAGCTACACTAATTTGCCTCCAAGCTGTGTTTTTAATTCATTATTAATAGATTTCATCTGCGCTCATAAATATGCCTGTGTAATTTAAATAAACACGGCAACGCTAATTACCAAACACATTTGCGTTAAGCTATCCAAACGTATGTCTGGGTGCCCACGCGCAAGCTGTTTCTAATTAAAAGTACATAAACTGCAGGAGGCTGATGAGGGTGTGTGTACATGGATAAAAACGAATAAAAAAATGTTTACCTGCAATGAGATGGTGTGAAGTAAAAGAATGACATATTGACTGGTGTCTTTCTTTGGCTTCAATTAAAGAGGTCTTGGTATGCATAATTCGTTTCATTAAAACAGTCTCCTGTGGTGTGGATAACATAAGTAAATTGGGAGCCTGACTTAGTAGAGGCTTAGCAAAATATGAAAATGAATAGCAACATATAAATTATAAATAAAAAAGGTCAATTAAAGTTTTACTTACCACGCCTTCACATGGGCTATGCAAGATCGATTGGAACAGGAAGATACCAAATCTCTCCATAAGCAGTCATGGGGACATAAATCAAAGCTCACATACAGTATCGAACTCAAAAGGCTTTCTGACGCCATAGTAAAAACCAACTTGCAATGCTTTATTCCAATATCCAGTGCAGCGGGTTACAATGGCACATTACTTCATGTGGTTATGCAGAAAAAAAAAGCTGAAAAAAAAGCAACATAGCCTGGATGCTAATATCATCACATGACATTTCAGGTCAAACATAATAAAAAAACTGTCCAGTCTCATCAAAGCCACACCCTGTAAGACGTGCATACCATCAGTGTGACTTCAACACAAAAATGTAAACAGTGAATCAAATGTATCCCATGACATTTTCACACGGAAATATCACTTGATTTCTATCTGTCGGAATGATATTCCACGAGAACATTTCTTAGCATGACTTGAAGCTATACATTAGCATATAAAGTCCTAATATGATAATAAAAACATAACTAAATGGAGTAATGGGTCTTTCGTTTTGGTTACGATAACATAAGACAGTTTGTCATTAATCGAAATGACTGGAAATCTCAGACGGTTGCTTTAAGGCTGAAAGAGAAGAGCATAGTTCGTAGGATGGTGGTTGGATATTGGATTGTTGAGATATGGGTTGAGTTCTGATTCCTTGCCTTCTCCCAATAGTGGGCACTAGTTCACCCTTAATGGATGTAAAAGCACTGCCAACAGTACACTGTCAACCATATTTCTTCCACCCGTTCATTCCTTCTAAATACACAAGGGGGAGTGAACGAGCACACACACCTCTGGGAGAGGGAATCGGAAACAGCAATGGTTTGTGTGTCCACTGTCGAGAGATGCTGGATAGAAAATGAGCATACTTAGGAGGTACAGTACCAGTATTAGAAAAACTGCTCTAGAGAAACTGTATGCACTGCATGCTCCAATCAAAAGAGTTCAGTGACTGACAAAGCAATGCTTTGCTTAAACTGTCTACGGTGTTGGTCCTTCAATCTAAAAACACTCACAGCCTCTTGCGAACACTGTAAAACAGACATTTAAAAGATCATTCTTCATAAAAAACACATTGATCAAAATATAACTATATTTATATTCATAAAAACACTGACTAACTTAATATACAATTTAAGCCATATTAAGGCTAATTTGACTTCACACAAATTATATTTCAAATGTTCATTTTTCCCCCTCATTAATATATACCAGCATAAGGCAGCAGTAGTCTGTACAAAAAGCAAACACATAAAAAAAAATAAAAAAAAGTCAGTACAACTTCCTCCATGTTATTTCCCTTTATAGTGGTGTTTCTTCACAGGCTGTCCAAAATTTACAAAAGATTAAAAAATAAATAAGCTTAATCCGTTTGGTCCAGAACGACCGTGGACCCAGCCCTAGCTGCCCTCTGACCCTGTGTGGTCAGACGATGTCGGGGTGGCCGAACATCATGTGGTCTCGGCCAGGTGGGTATTGCTGGGTCCAGTCGACCATGGCGGGCTTGAACAGCCCACAGCAACGCAGCTGGAAGAATGACACCAGGTTACGCACCACACCCAAACTATGGAGGGAGAGGGAGAGAAAAGAGAAGAATGGAGAAAGTGAAAGAGAAGCACTGGGCTACAAACCTAAATAGTGTGAGGGAACACTGCTTACTGCTTTCGTCACCAAGTAAACAGAATCGGCAGGTTAGCCTGATGAAGACCACTTACTTGTAAGGGTTCTGTCTGAGGGAGATGGATTGTGGGAGTTTCCTCTGGCGAAGCATCAGGTTTGCCCTCTCTGCGGTGGTCAGGCCGTAGAACGCAATCTATTCAGACAGACACACAGACACACGTCTAACTAAAATAGAAATGCCACTATGCCTCCAAATTGTCACTTCGGCTTACAAGTCGTAAAAAAATGATAAAACAACGATAAATAATGCATCCGTTTAAATATTTCCTAAAAAAAGACTAAAGCAAATAGCAGTTCAGCGCTCCTCCCAGCCCGGCATCATTAAGGCAGTGAGAGACATCTCAGTGTGAGTGGGGCCCCAGCAGGGGGGACTGCCCTGGGGAAGGCGCAGCAGCAAGACGGCTTCAACACATCAATCATGAATAATACACACAGCGTTTGATTCTGAGCAAATCAAAAGAAACACACAGGAAAAACAATGGCAGCTCGAGCAAAACGAGAAAATCATATAGTGTATGTAGTGCGAGTGCACATAGTAATGCAGTAGTTCTTTAACAGCTCTGAGACAACAGCGTTTCAAGACGTTATTCAAATACAACATACTTACAGTTGTAGCAGTGGAGGTTTTATTGTAGCATCATTTAGCTACTACATACACACAATAGAGGTCGACCGATTACCTTGGCAAGGAGCCACAGTAAGGTGCTAGCTAGCATTAAACTTATCTTATAAAAAAAACAAATCTTAACATAGTCACTAGTTAAACTAGTCATATCATCAACCATGTGTAGTTAACTAGCTTGTCCTGCGTTGCATATAATCATTTATCATCGAATCACAGCCTACTTCATCTTCGCCAAACGGGTGATTTAACAAAAGCGCATTCGCGAAAAAAGCACAATCATTACACCAGTGTACCTAACCATAAACATCAATGTCTTTCTTAAAATCAATACACAAGTATATATTTTTAAACCTGCATATTTAGTGAAAAGAAATTCATGTTAGCAGGCAATATTATATACCCTGACTCTGCGCAAGCAGAGTCAGGGTATATGCAGCAGTTTGGGCCGCCTGGCTCGTTGCAAACTGTGTGAAGACCATTCCTTCATAACAAAGACCGTAATTAATTTGCCAGAATTTTACATAATTATGACATAACATTGAAGGTTGTGCAATGTAACAGCAATATTTAGACTTAGGGATGCCACCCGTTAGATAAAATACAGAACGGTTCCATATTTCACTGAAAGAATAAACGTTTTGTTTTCGAAATTATAGTTTCCATATTAATGACATAAGGCACATATTTCTGTGTTTATATTATATCATAATTAAGTCTATGATTTGATATTTGATAGAGCAGTCTGAGCGGTGGTAGGCAGCAGCAGGCTCGTAAGCATTCATTCAAACAGCAAGTTTCCTGCGTTTGCGAGCAGCTTTTAGCAATGCTTGAAGCACAGCACTGTTCATGACTTCAAGCCTATCAACTCCCGAGATTAGGCTGGCAATACTATAGCGCCTATAAGAACATCCAATAGTCAAAGGTATATGAAATACAAATGGTATAGATAGAAATAGTCCTATAATTCCTATAACTACAACCTAAAACGTATTAACTGGGAATATTGAAGACTCATGTTAAAAGGAACCACCAGCTTTCATACGTTCTCATGTTCTGAGCAAGGAACTTTAACGTTTAACGTTAACGTTTTTTTTTTACATGGCACATATTGCACTTTTACTTTCTTCTCCAACACTGTGTTTTTACATTATTTAAACCAAATTGAACACGTTTCATTATTTATTTAAGACTAAATAGATTTTATTTATGTATTATATTAAGTTCAAATAAAAGTGTTCATTCAGTATTCTTGTAATTGTCATAATTACAAATAAATAAATATAAAAATTGCCAGATTAATCGGTATCGGCATTTTTTGGTCCTCCAATAAATCGCTATCGGCGTTGAAAAATCATAATCGGTCGACCTCAAAAAACACACACACAGTTACCTGGTAGAGCTGTATGACCAGTAGTATGGAAGCCCAGGCGGTATGGAAGAAAGCTAGACAGAAGATGCCCAGTACCCAGGAAGAACAGCCCACCAGGGCAGAGATAACACCCCACACACCCTCCTCCTGGTAGTGCAGCGGACAGTGCTTTGACCAGTCTGGCAACACACACGAGAATGTCAGGCAAGAAGATAATGCATTTACTTAAGAATGTACACAAATAAAGTGCAATAAAGTACTATTGTCTACGTGACTAATTGAGACTGTCACTCACACATGAGACATCCGTAGAACATCCACGCTCCCATCAGGCAGAGAGAGAGCAGGAAGAGAACAAAGAAGTGGTGATTCCTGGCACCTGAAGAAAGTAAGGATGGGTGGAAAGAAGACCAAAACTTGGTCATTAAAACGTATAACTCTGGTGCTGACAAAGTGGCTAATGCTGGCTGTGTATTTGAGTCAGCTAATCTTAGAATACTATATTTCCAAGTGTTAAAATACTAGTTGACTGCCACTACAATGATTGTATTCCACTACACAAACCTATTAGTGCGTATTGAGGCTTAGGGTAGATTATCCTACAAACTATATCTATAATATACGGTAGACAAATATATAAGCTCTGTGGTTTTAGTTACCTATGCAGCCATTGATCCAGATGGAGTGATGATCCTGTTTTGCCACGCAGGCGTCACAGGAGAAGCAGTGATTTGCCCTCATTGGCTTCTTCATCTGCATAACCGAAAAACAACAACCAATCAGCAGTTCTTCATATCACCACATTTCCTAACATGTGAAAGCTTGAACAAAAACATATTTGTTAATTGAAAGTCTTCAGTATCCCGCTAATAGCTATGGTTTGAGTAAATGTGTTGGAATGTGACCGGCCTACTTTGGTCCTTTTTGGCTTACCATACACGAAGTGCAGAAGATCCTGGGGTCCAAGCAGCCCGCCTCTGCCAGCAACACCACATTCTGTTGGAGACACGGAAGACCAACAAGATCAAAATCACATCCATGTCACTGAAGTAGATAGGCAGCTATGTCACATGCCATGTCACATGCCAACTACCCCTCGAGCCTGACCCGGGTAAATGTTGTGACCTGTCCATAATGTTTTTCTAGCAGTCTTAAAAATTAAATCTTTATTTTTATTTTTTAAACAGTGATGAAACAACGCCTCTCCCGATGTCCTGCTCCTTACCATCTTTTTCTCTTCCTCGGTTGCCTTGACGATGCCGGGGTCAGTCCTACAGGAGCGGAGGTAGTAGTAGAGCAGAGCTGTGGCGTTGAAAGTGAACAACACCTGTACCGTGGCACTGGGACAATGTAGGGAGACGGGTTAAGGACATAACGTCACACCAAATACAGTAGGTGTATTCCAACCTATCCTGGAAGTCATGCTCTACCTGATAATTCAATTGCACCCACCTAGTGTCCCAGGACTAAATAAGTCCCTGATTAGAGGGGAAGAACAAAGAAAACACAACTGACAGGTCCAGATTTCAATTTTATGGGTATGAAACACAGTATATTGCATTAACTACTTTAACACAAACCATGACACTGGACCGAGATGTACTTGGCGCAAAAGCGCAGCGCAGCGATAGTGCTGCAGCCTCTCAAGCACATATTGCCCATAGCAGCATGGGTAGAAAATACCACCCGAACCCTATACTTTCGTGCTCTCTCCCCTGTATACACTGTACCCCGCCATCTGATAAAGTATGCAAGGAGGAAGGAGCTCCGGCTCCCCTTAAAGAGATGGGCTTGGTTAGGCTGAACTAGAATGGGCTGGATTTAACTAGACCGAGATGGACTAGGACAGTCAATGACAGGGGAGCTTTTTATGTGTTGATTTAGTACAGTGTTACATGCCGGGCAAATACAGAATGTAGAGTGCTGTGCTGGGTTGGAGTGCGAGTGTCAGTAGAGGCCCTGTGTTAAAGGATATCAGGCAGGAACCACAGGCACCAGGTGACCAGCATCCAGAAGACTGACGCCATGAGAGCTGTAGCAGGAACAAGCGACTGCAGGGCCTGGCTCGCCAACTGCCTGCAAGTGCACACACACACTTATTGTATACGTTATAACATTGTTTCAGCTAATAGAAGTCTTGAATGAAAATTAAAAATGCGTTGTGCCATAAATGCTCCTAGAGAGTACATTTTCTACTTAATGAGCAGTCGTGCCAGCAAACGACTGCCCAGGGAGATTTGACAGAACCAAGCACGGACAGTATGAATAAAAGCAGGCTACTACTAGTCAGTATGTGAGCGCCATCTTGCGGGAGGTCCCTAGTAATACCAACAGAGCTCTCGACATGGGGTGCACTGCGGATCTCTCAATGCATCTCAGTTAACTAGCAGTTGAAGAACACTCATAACAGCTGATCAACCCTAACCGCTGTGATGGTGTGTGGTCTCGCCTACTGAATTGACCACGGGCAGGCCAATGTGCGTTCTCACCGTTGGGCCAGGTTGACCACAGCCATCACACAGGCCAGCAGAACCCCTTTTAGCAGCCAGGATTCTGAGCTCAAGTCAGCTATCGCTCCCAAACTGCCCAGCACAGCAACGCTGAACATAAACTGAAGACACACCTAAACAGAGACCAGGACACAGAGATAATCACGTAAATAATCTTTAAAAAGAGAAATACTAGTATTAATTCCAACCACAATGTGAGGAAAACTGCAGCGTTGGGATCTCTATTTTAAGCAAGAGGTTAATTATTGTTCTCCCTTATGCTGTCGCACACACAATACTGGAAATATGGTTTAACATCTCTCATAGACATTTGTTGAGGATACGAAAGTGTAGTGCCCCACACACCCTGTGTGTTGAAGTAACATAGGCAGAGGAAAAGTGTGTTTGTGGTGTCCATACCCTGTATCGGTTAACTAGGCGCAGGCAGCGGGAGCTGGAGCGTATCCTCTCCTGCTTGATGTGGTTGAGCATGTGGATGAGCAGGGGGCTGTGCACCTGGTGGGCCAGGTCTATGGGAGTGTGACCCTGAGGAGACGAACGCAACAGTCACATCGTCACACTCGCAATCCTTAGTTAACCTCACACACTATAGTCACTAGGGCCATCGCTCATCCATTTATATGTACATATTCTTATTCATCCCTTTACATTTGTGTGTATAAGGTAGTCATTGTGAATTTGTTAAGATTACTTGTTAGATATTACTGCACTGTCGGAACTAGAAGCACAAGCATTTCGCTACACTCACATTAACATCTGCTAACCATGTGTATATGACCAATAAAATTTGATTTACAATAGCAAATAAATATGCACATGTTCAACTTTTAAAATAGGCCAACACATGTATCTCAGAGCCTTATATGTTAGTAACATCCTGAGTATGATGCATGTATCGATTTAGTCTACTAATTTATAACCCCCCCCCAACCAGAGGTGTGTAACTGTGTGTGAAGACAACCCATCGCTATATGGCAGCCAGTGTCCTCCAGGAGCTCACATTTATGATAGGATTAATTAGTGTGTGTGTGTGAGGTCAGGTTCTCACGTTGGCGTTCTCGGCATCCACGCTAGCCCCGGCCTCCAGCAGGACGTGTGCAGCGTCCACGTTTCCCGCCAGCACGGCACAGTGCAGCGGAGAGTTCCTGTTCACTTTGTCCACCGCACTCACCGACGCATTGCATTTCATCAGGAAGTTAGTGGGCTCGGGCCTGCATTCAATTATTAGTTTATTGACTTCAGATATCCCCACCCTAACACTAACCATGACCTTTTTAAGTAGTACATTACCAAAACAGCCTAATAGGCCAGTTATTGAGGACATATGTTATTGTAAGAATACATGGAAAAGAAACAAATAATCATTGGGTTGCAGGGAAACGTACCCAATGATTTTCTGTGCTGCCAACATCAGGGGTGTCTGCCCATTTGAGTCAGGAAGGTCAACTTCCTACAACAGAAAAAATGTTTAAAAAAATAAACACTCGTTGAAAAAAAAAAAAAAAGGGAATGTTAGACTGAAGGGAGAATAAAAGAGAAAGTAAGAATGAGAAAGCACAAGAATAAAAGTGAGAATGAGTGTGGCTGAGAGAGGAAAAGAGAGCAAGAGAGAAAGAGTCTCACCTGTCCCTTGGCCATGAGGTAGGCTGCTATGGGCATGTGTTGGAAGAGGATTGCCAGATGCAGGCTGCGGTAGCCCTCCCCGTCTGCCATAGATGGGTCTGCTCCGTACCGCAGCAGCTGGATCACCATGGAGAGGTGGCCCTGCCTGTCCACAGACATCCAAACATAAAATCACCAAACCACATTGATATGTACCCCATAACACAATTCATATCTCAGATCTCGTGCTTCTACACCTGCATTGCTTGGTGCTTTTTGGCGTGACGTTTGGTGCTTACCCTGGCGTGAAGTTTTGATAACCGTGTAAATCTCTCTAGGATAAGGTGACTTATCAATATATTTTGCCTTTATTTTACCCCCCCCCCCCCCCCCCCCAAAAAAAAACACTAATTTGTTGCTAATGTGGCTACCATAAAGGACTATAAATGCAATGATCTGGACGAGACTTTGCCTTTGAGGCAAAGGTAAGAATCTCTGGATTAACAATTGAATGTTAGCTAAATGTAGTAATTAATAAAATTGACAATTCTGTGAACTGTCTTGTGCAAGTTTTAAATTGACAATACCTGTTAGCAAAGGTGTCAGCTAGAGATGACGTGCAGGAGCTTGCAGGGAACTGTAGTCTTGCATGAGGTCTACTTTGATGATAAATATAGGCAAATATAATGAGAAAAGTCCCCTTGTCCGAGAGAGATTTCCCTGGTTATCAAAACGTCACGCCAGGGTAAGCACCAAACGTCACGCCAGGGTAAGCACCAAACGTCACGCCAGGGTAAGCACCAAACGTCACGCCAGGGTAAGCACCAAACGTCACGCCAGGGTAAGCACCAAACGTCACGCCAGGGTAAGCACCAAACGTCACGCCAGGGTAAGTACCAAACGTCACGCCAGGGTAAGCACCAAACATCACGCCAGGGTAAGCGTACACGAAACACAGCCCTTATTTTAAGCGCTTCTTTAAAAAAATTCCATATGGAAAAAATGATTGGAACCATTTCCCTGTTTGGCTCTATGACACAGTAAATGAGAACTTGCCTCCAACCAAATTCATTTGAATAATTTAGTCCAGGCCAATTATTATTTTTTTTACTTTGAAGTGGATCAAACAAATACACTTGTGAACAATGCAAGTTTTCCATTTAAACGTGTCTGAGAAGAAATAGTAAATCATGTAAGGGTACCAATATATTTGACCGAAACTGTAAGGGTGGATAGAGAGGGGTGACCTTGCCTACCAACAAAGCAATTACCTTATGGCCCAATGCAGGGGTGTGGAGTTCAGGTCACCACCTAGCTGGTCTATGGCGGCCCCTTTGGATATATAATACCTACGGAAGAGCATTGAACGGACATCTTAAAAATACACCTACCAATGTCTTTGCACAGGAATCTTCCGCTTAGCATGGGTTCCTCTTTGGGAATGACGTTGGCTTGTTGTTTGTAAGAAAACAAACTCCACATTCAAAATCTAAATGTAAAACTACATTCCTAAATCAGACACGTGTTTGATGTAGAGCCCTTACTTGACCACCTCTGCGCGGTTGTTAATGGCTGCCCAGTGTAAGAGGGAGACATTCTCCTTGTCAGGCTGCCTCACATCGTAACCAGCCTCCACCAGTTCCTTACATCGGTCCAGGATACCAAACCTAGAATCCAAGGGGGAAAATATATTGAAAATAGATCCACTCACACATAGAACACACCTTTCTATCCATCGATCGATCCCTGGTAAAATATTCTGGAAGGTGTACTGGAATATAAGCATGAATCAAAAGGAAAATCTGGTACACTAAATGAGGTTACCATTTTTCCAACTAGTGGTAAGCTACAAGATTCTGTCATGTCATATCTATGTACTGACACTAGGGGTAAGTATTTAGTCATGTTCATAAATTGATGCCATGGCTTTTCTGCATTTGGTCAGAAAAGTTATGCTAGTTATTAGCATGCTTGACTACAATGACATTTACATGGTCTGGTTGGAGAACAGAGATGTTGAGTTTGAGAGAGAAGTTGACCGGAAGGATGCAGGATTTTCACAGGAACAAAACCGAACACATGGTCTCATGTGGGACCAGTACGGGGAAATAAAAGTATGAAAATGTATGCAGTCACCCATGTAAGTCACCCCGGTTAAAAGCATCTAATAAATGACTAAAATGTTGGCACCAAACAGAATTTAAGGAACACCAGAAATATTGACAGATTTGATTCTGAATTATATTACGAAGGCATATGCACATCCCTGAGTAAGCTATCTATCAATTTCCCTGTGCCATCCAAATGTGTGCATAGCCAAAGTAACATGACTAAACAGTAACATGACTATTCGCAGCTCGCTAGTAGTTTAAAACGGCCCCGCAACATGGTTTATAAAAGTATATAAAATGTGCACCAACTCGCATAGAAAGGGACGAAAGTACAGTAGCTCCGGTAATATAGAGCATAACTTTTGAGTGGCTTGGGCTAGAAACGCACGGTTTTAAGTGATGTAAAAGGTCAAGCACGACTGTCACGGTGCTCCGTTTTCCTCTTTGGCAGTGGAACTCCAGAGACAGCGTGAAAGCGAAGTCAGACTGGCCCGTTTGGTCTTACAAGCAAAATAAAAAAAAAGTATCCACTTTGCGCAACCGCTCCAACAACTAAGAAAACCCATCACTCTCTGCACAGCCCACTCATCATCACGGCTAAATAACATTTTAAAAACTGATGGAGATGCGCAGAAACAACGGACGGATTAAAGCAGCTGAGTAGCCAGTGTGGTTAAGGGATGAATCTGGCTGCTCACAGCTGTCACGTGATAATTTATGGAGAACTCATTCTGAACGACATCACTCTGAGCTCGGTTTGATATTCTATTTGTGGAACGCATAGGGTTGCATTCTGTGCTCAGTCATTCATTTTGATATGAGAAACACCATTATTTGTTGGTATCAAGGAGGGGATTCGTTTAAGCCGGCCCGGGCAGGCGTAGCGGGCAGCCTGCCATGAGCCAGGTGTCCTATTCTGGCTAACAGCAAAGTCGGCTTAAAACAAAAGTGATGTAGGTTAAACACTAGTATTCGGTATTTTCACATGCAAAAGTGATACATTTTTAAAAAAATCAAAAGCAATCTGCCTTCCCAATAAAAACTACACTGAACATAAAGATAAATGCATCATGTAAAGTGTTGGTCCCATGTTTCAGGCATTGAAATAAAAGATCTCAGAAATGTTCCAAATGTTCCATAAAACACACAAATCCCGGTTCGTGAGAATTTCTCCTTTGCCTAGATAATCCATTCACCTGACAGGCGTGGCATATCAAGAAGCTGCTTAAACAACGTGATTATTATACAGGTGCACCTTGTTCTGGGGACAAAAGGCCACGCTAAAATGTTCAGTTTTATCACACACAAAAGTTATGAGGGAGTGTGCAATGAGGGAGTGCGCAACTGGCATGCTGACTGCAGGAATGTCCACCAGAGCTTTTGTCAGAATTTCATTTAATGTTAATTACTCTAACATAAGCCGCCGCCAACGACATTTTAGAGAATTTGGTAGTACGTCCAACCAGCCTCACAACCCGGCAACCACGTGTACGGCGTCTTGTGGGCGAGCGGTTTGCTGATGTCAATGTTGTGAACAGAGTGCCCCAAGGTGAAAGTAGCGTTTATGGTAGAAAATCCATGTCATTTATATTTCATACTGTTTATGCATCAAATAAGGTTTCTCAGTACTCTCTCATCTGTGTCTGTGGGACTGAGTTGGGCCTCTGGGGCTTGGTGCTGGCAATTGATTTATGATGGCTTGGAGAGAAAAACCTACAGCCTGCATTCCATAGAATGAGTTGGTGTTTGTATACTGTGACCTACCAGGGAGGAGATGTCTCTGGTGTGGACGGCTGATGGGAGGAACCTCGTCTTAGGGGCCAAACCCTGGTTTCCTCACAATTGGAAAAGTCTTCACAGTAAACGCTATCTGGCTGGGGGAATACTCCTTTCTCACATACTAATCCTAACCTTTGACCTATTTCAGACATCTGCAGTTTGTCACGTATTCAGGAGGATGTCTCTTAACTATAAAATACTGTGTCTCAGTTCTGCTCGTTGGGCTCTCGGCAAACACTTAAGCGTGGTCTATGACCAGCTTCATTATTACAATAATTAAAACAATATTAAAAAATGATTGTTTGAAGAAATAAAGTCTCTCTCGCTTGGTTAGAATTTCCACCACAGATTATGGTATGGGCAGGCATACGCTACGGACAACAAACGCAATTGCATTTTAAAAATTAATGGTCATTTGAATACACAGACGACGAGATCCTGAGGCCTGAGATCAGGATCTCGTCACAGTGAGGCCCACTGTCGTGCCATTCACCAAAGATTAAGATAGGCAAAAGAACACAGATACAGATACTGGACAGAGGAACTCTGCCTAGAAGGCCAGCATCCCAGTGTCACCTCTACACTGTTGACGTTGAGACTGGTGTGTTGCGGGTACTATTTAATGAAGCTTCTAGTTGAGGACTTGTGAGGCGTCGGTTTCTCAAACTAGACACTAATGTACTTGTCCTCTTGCTCAGTTGTGCACTAGGGCCTCCCACTCTATTCTGGTTAGAGCCAGTGTGCACTGTTCTTTGAAGGGAGTAGTACACAGCGTTGTACCAGATCTTCAGTTTCTTGGCAATTTCTCAGGTAGAATAGCCTTCAGTTCTTCGTTTCTTGCCATTTTGAAGCCTGTAATCAAACCCACAAATGTTGATGCTCCAGATACTCAACTAGTCTAAAGGCCAGTTTTATTGCTTCTTTAAAATCAGCAAAACAGTTTTCAACTGTGCTAACAATTGCAAAAGGGATTTCTAATGATCAATTAGCCTTTAAAAAAAGATAAACTTGGATTAGCAAACACAACATGCCATTGGAACACATGAGTGATGGTTGCTGATAATGGGCCTCTGGAATATCTACGTAAGCGTACATCAAAAAATCTGCAGTTTCCAGCTACAATAGCTATTTAGAACATTACTGTCTACACTGTATTTCTGATCAATTTGATGTTACTTTAAAAAGACAACATTTTTTACTTTTCTTTCCAAAACAAGGACATTTCTAAGTGATCCCAAACTTTTGAACGGTAGTGTATATTTTTGGGAAAAGAGATGCATGTTATCTTAACTATGCATCATGCTGCCTTGTTGACAACATGACTGAGTGCTGCAGATTACTGTACGATTATTTATTGAAATATTTCAAACGAGGTCTAGATTATGAACGACTCTTCACGGAATGCATTGCCTGACAGACTGCAAAACAGCCATCACGAGCACATTAGAGGCAGCTGCCTATAGACATAGATTAGGGATCACTAGCCACTTTAACAATGTTCAGTATCTAGCATTACCCGTCTCATATGTATAAACCACACTTCACACTATTCTACGGTATCTGTCACTTTTAAATTGTGTTTACATATTGCATCACCCATTTCAGATGTATATACTGTATTGTATTCTATACTACACGACTGAATGTTAAAACAGCCATCTCCAGCACAACAGAGGCTGCTGCCTATAGACAGATTAGGAATCACTAGGAAATGAAACACTAGCCACTTTAATAAATGTCTTCGTATCTTGCATTACTCTATACTATTCTACAGTATTGTAGTCACTTTAATTGTTTGTAAATATTACATCACCCATCTCATATGTAAACTCAGCAAAAAAAAGAAACGTCCCCTTTTCAGGACCCTGTCTTTCAAAGATCATTCATAAAAATCCAAATAACTTCACATATCTTGATTGTAAAGAGTCTAAAAACTGTTTCCCATGCTTGCTCAATGAACCATAAACAATGAACATTCACCTGTGGAACAATCATTAAGACACAAACAGACAGACAGTAACAGACGGTAGGCAACTAAGGTCACAGTTATGAAAACTTAGGACACTAAAGAGGCCTTTCTACTCTGAAAAACACAAAAAGAAAGATGCCCAGGGTCCCTGCTCATCTGCGTGAATGTGACTTAGGCGTGCTGCAAGGAGGCGTGAGGACTGCAGATGTGACCAGGGACAGAAATTACAATGTCAGTACTGTGAGACGCCTAAGACAGCATTACAGGGAGACAGGATGGACAGCTGATTGTCCTCGCAGTGGCAGACCACGTGTAACACCACCTACACAGGATCGGTACATCCGAACATAATACCTGCGGGACAGGTACAGGACGGCAACAACTACTAACAAAGATTTACACCAGGAACGCACAATCCCTCCATCAGTGCTAAGACTGTCCGCAATAAGCAGAGAGAGGCTGGACTGGGGGCTTGTAGGCCTGTTGTAAGGCAAGTCCTCACCAGAAACAACATCACCTATCGGCACAAACCCACCGTCGCTGGCCCAGACAGGACTGGCAAAAAGTGCTCTTCACTGACGAGTCGCGGTTTTGTCTCACCACGGGTGATGGTTGGAGTCACGTTTATCGTCGAAGGAATGAGCGTTACACCTAGGCCTGTACTCTGGAGCTGGATCATTTTGTGGTCTGAGGCGGTGTGTCACAGCATCATCGGACTGAGCTTGTCGTCATTGCAGGCAATCTCAACGCTGTGCGTTACAGGGAAGACATCCTCCTCCCTCATGTGGTACCCTTCCTACAGGCTCATCCTTACATGACCCTCCAGCATGACAATGCCACCAGCCATACTGCTTGTTCTGTGCGTGATTTCCTGCAAGACAGGAATGTAAGTGTTCTGCCATGGCCAGGGAAGAGCCCGGATCTCAATCCCATTGAGCACGCCTGGGACCTGTTGGATCAAGGGTGAGGGCTAGGGCCATTCCCCCTCAGAAATGTCCAGGAACTTGCAGGTGCCTTGGTGGATGTGTGGGGTAACATCTCACAGCAAGAACTGGCAAATCTGGTGTAGTCCATTTAATCCACTCCAAAAATGTCTTGTTAACAAACTATAGTTTTGGCAAGTCGGTTAGGACATCTACTTTGTGTATCACAGAAATCATTTTTTCAACAATTGTTTACAGACAGATTATTTCACCTCACTATCACAATTCCAGTGGGTCAGAAGTTTACATACACTAAGTTGACTGTGCCTTTAAACAGCTTGGAAAATTGCAGAAAATTATAGAAGGCTTTAGAAGCTTCTTATAGGCTAACTGACATCATTTGAGTCAATTAGAGGTGTACCTGTGGATGTATTTCAAGGCCTACCTTCAAACTCAGTGCCTCCACTTGACCTCCTGGGAAAATCAAAAGAAATCAGCCAAGACCTCAGAAAAATGTGTAGACCTCCACAAGTCTGGTTCATCCTTGGGAGCAATTTCCAAACGCATGAAGGTACCACGTTCATCTGTACAAAAAAATAGTACTCAAGTATAAACACCATGGGACCACGCAGCTATCATACCACTCAGGAAGGAGACACGTTCTGTCTCCTAGAGATGAATGTACTTTGATGCAAAAAGTGCAAATCAATCACAGAACAGCAAAGGACCTTGTGAAGATGCTGGAAGAAGTAGGTACAAAAGTATCTATATCCACAGTAAAACGAGTCCTATATCAACATAACCTGAAAGGCCGCTCAACAAGACAGACACCACTGCTCCAAAACCGCCATAAAAAGCCAGACTACGGTTTGCAACTGCACATGGGGACAAAGACTGTACTTTTTGGAGAAATGTCCTCTGGTCTGATGAAACAAAAATATAACTGTTTGGCCATAATGACCATTGTTGTTTGGAGGAAAAAGGGGGAGGCTTGCAAGCCAAAGAACACCATCCCAACTTTGAAGCTCGGGCGTTGCAGCATCATGTGGTGGGGGTGCTTTGCTGCAGGAGGGACTAGTGTACTTCACAAAGTAGATGGCATCATGAGGTAGGAAAATTATGTAGTTATATTGAAGCGAACTCTCAAGACATCAGTTAAAGCTTGGTCGCAAATGGGTCTTCCAAATGGACAATGACCCCAAGCAATCTTCCAAAGTTGTGGCAAAATGGCTTAAGGCCAACAAAGTCAATGTATTGGAGTGGCCATCAAAGCCCTGACCTCAATCCCATAGAACATTTATGGGCAGAACTGAAAAAGAGTGTGCGAGCAAGGAGGCTAACAAACCTGACTCAGTTACACCAGCTCTGTCAGGAGGAATGGGCCAAAATTCACCCAAACTATTGTGGGAAGCTTGTGGAAGGCTACCCGAAACGTTTGACCCAAGTTAAACAATTTAAAGGCAATGCTACCAAATATTAATTGAGCGCATGTAAACTTCTGACCCACTGGGAATGTGATGAAAGAAAAGCTGAAATAAATCACTCTACTATTATTCTGACATTTCACATTCTTAAAATAAAGTGGGCATCCTAAGACAGGGAATGTTTACTATGATTAAATGTCAGGAATTGTGAAAAACTGACTTTCACCTCTCTGGGATTTAAGTCAAAACTGTAACTCGGCCACTGAGGAATATTCCCTGTCTTCATGGTAAGCAACTCCAGTGTATATTTGGCCTTGTGTTTTCGGGTATTGTCCTGCTGAAAGGTACTCAGCAATGTTTTAGTGGATTTGCTCCAAACATATTTTTTTATTATTTAGGACAAAAGGTTATTGCTTTGCTACATTTTTTTTCAGGATTACTCTAGTGCCTTGTTGCAAACAGGATGCACGTTTTGGAATATTTGTCATCTGTACATGCTTCCTTCTTGTCACTCTGTCACTTAGGTTAGTATTGTGTAGTAACTACAATGTTGTTTATCCGTTTTCTCCTATCACAGCCATTAAACTGTCACATTGGCCCCATGGTGAAATCCTAGAGCGGAGGGCCTAGCATGCCCCCATTCACATCGACAGGGCTGTAGTGGAGCAGGTCGAGAGCTTCAAGTTCCTTTGTGTCCACATCACCAAAAAAATGATCATGGTCCAAACACACCAAGACAGTTGTGAAGAGGGCATGACAATGCCTATTCCCCCTCAGGAGACTGAAAAGATTTGGCACGGGTCCTCAAAAAGTTATACAGCTGCACCATCGAGAGCATCCTGACTAGTTGCATCACTGCCTGGTAAGGCAATTGCTCGGCATCTGACCACAAGGCGCTACAGAGGGTAGTGCGTACGTCCCAGTACATCAATGGGGCCAAGCTTCCTGCCATCCAGGACCTCTATACCAGGCAGTGTCAGAGGAAGGCCCTAAAAATTGTCAAAGACTCCAGCCACCCTAGTCAGAGGCAGTTCGCTCTGCTACGGCACGGCAAGCAGTACCGGAGTACCAAGTCTAGGTCCAAAATGCTCCTTAATAGCTTTACCCCCCCCCCCCCCCTCCACCCCAGCAATAAGACTGCTGAACAGTTAATCAAATGGCTTTTTTGTTCCACTGCTGCTACTTGCTGTTTATTATCTATTCATAGTCACTTTACCCCTTACTTAAAATGTACATATTACCTACTAACCCGTAACCCCACACAACCCGTACCCCCTGTATATAGCATCATGTTATTTTTTTTTACTTTCGTTTATTTAGTAAATATTTTCTTAACTCTTATTTAGTAAGCATTTCACAGTAAGATCTACACTGGTTGTTTTCGGCGCATGTGACTCATAACATTTTATTTTATTTTATTTGTTAAGCACATATTTATTCCTGTGCTTATTTAAGGTTGAATACTTATTGAAACAAGACATTTCAGATTTTCCTTTTTATTCTAAAAACATAATTCAACTTTGAAATGATGGGGTAATGTTGTGGCGAAATCTGCACGGAGCCTTCACCGTGCACTGCCACTTTAAGAGCGCATGAGCAGTAAGGAAGGAGAAAATAAAGAGAGCTCGTTCAGCTCTTTGGGGAGGAGCTCTTTGGTGGCGCGACAGTTTGATTGTGTGTGCTGTGCTGCAGAAGTTTTGTTTGTTTTCAGCGTGTGTAGTTTATAGAGTATTTAACTCAATCATCGGTGTAATCGCTCTAGGTCGTGGTTGTTTTCGTTTGGGACCACGCCCGTTATGGATCGCATGGATTAGTAGCAACATTGTTGCGAAGCTTTAACATACAAACCATCGGACAGTCAGACAGTACACCTGCACGCCTGAAGACCACAGCTAAGATCTCTCTTTTTCTCTTCCCTCTATCGTTCCAGTGCTTTACCCTGCAACAGACTCTATTTTTCCAATGCATTTCCTATTGAAGTTCATTAGAGCTGGACTATTATTGCCCTGCCAGAAGTATTTGGACATTTTAGTTATTGCTGGCAAGTTGTGTATTGTTATGTGAACTGTATTGAGGTGTACTAATGACATGTGGCTGAGAAGACTGTGGACATTTTTAAGGCCTTTGTTGTGTCGACACCCCCCACATTCATACCCTTTGCACTCATCCACTAGAAAATAATACAGATTATTGCAAATCCTATGTTGATGACTGGGTTCGTTCTTGTATGAAGTTGCTGTTGAATTGCTATGCCATTATTAGTATTAGTATTATTGTATGAGGTATTCTTGTTTGGGTTACCCCTGTGCTGTGATGTGGGTTTTATATGGTGTGTATTATTTTTTCTCTCCACTGGCTATCTGGTAAACAGGCTACACTCTAGGCAGTCTCTTCTGCTGATGTGTGTGGGTCTGGTAGTGGTTCTCTCTAGTCTACTCTTTTCCTTTCGGCATGGTTAATACCTGCCTGGCGCCCGAACAAAATCTTTCTTTACCCCTCTCTAATAAATACCGCTACAGAATTGGCGCCCGAACAGGGACTTGAAGAGAAACACCCATGACACCATCCACACAAGGTTGAATCATGTCTTTTGTTGGAACCCCATACTGTGTCAATGTGGACACACCTGATGGTAATCATGTTCGGGATTCTTTCATTGTGGAAGGACTTGATGAACTAATGGAGTTGGATAGCACTGACTCTAATCCCCAGGTTTCTGGCTCACCTATAACATCTCCACCATTACCCTCCCCTCAAACCCTTCCGGTTACCCTGTCCAGAGAGACTGGGAGAGGTGTCTCTGTGATCACTGGACAACTGGAACATCAATGGACACACACCAATCATAGTTTGACAATGCAGGAGAACGACATTCGCAAACTCAGTGAATGTGTGGAGGCTCATCAGACAGATGTGCAGCGGAGGTTGGATTACCTTCCCTGTCAAATGGAGGAAAACCAACAACAAATTGTTCAGAGACAGAAATATTTACAAGATTCTCTGAATCAGGATATTCAAGGAAAACTGCACCGGTTCAAAACACAAATGGAAACTAACCATCATCAAGTCATAATCTTTCTTGAGGAGGAACAAAAACAGAGAGCAGAAGAGTCAGCCTCTGTTGTGAAGGGAGTGTGTTCTTATCTGAAGGAAGTTATGGAGGACATGAAGAACTCTCTCACAGGGGAACTACGATTTTTGATTGAACAGACTCAAAAGGACACCGTTAATGAGATGGAAAAAGCACAGAAGGCCACAGACCTTCAACTGGAAGGGCTGCACCAGGAGGTAATGCAGTGCTTTTCCCTTCTGGACACATCTTCTGCACCTCCCTCAGGTTAGGTTTTACCTCTGCCACTGGCTTGGCCAGTAAGGTAATAGGAACAGGTAGTACTACAAAAACCCCTCTGAAGATACTGTTAAACAACAGAACTCCCGCTGCCACTGTCATGCCTCCTCTAGAGCGCTCCCTCCCTATCAAACTCCTTTTTCCCACTTTTGGCAGCCCAGAAGATGATGTTGATCCACTGTTTTTCTTATCTAAGTGTAATGATTTCCTTTCTATCCGGCCCCTTACTGACTTGGAGGTTCTTGCCACCCTCCGCAGTGTTCTCCATGGTACAGCAAGAGACTGGTGGGAGATAGCCCGTGAACATGTGTCAACCTGGGAGGAGTTTCAAAAAATATTCCTCTTAGCCTTCCTCTCAGAGGACTATGGGGATGAACTGGCGGAACGTGTTCGTAACAGAGTCCAGGGTGAAGCAGAGCCAATACGGGACTTTGCCTTCTCCTATCGAGTTCTATGTAGGAGATGGAAGGCTGACATTACTGAGCAGGAGATGGTCAAACTCCTTCTTAACATGGTTCCCCGCCTTGCTAGTCAACTTCGAGAACGTGTGCAAAATGTGGATGATCTGGTGCGTCTTGGGACTCAGTTTGAGAAGGACTGGAAGCACCACCTCCAAACTAAAAACCCCGTTCCCTCATCCCAGTATACCCATAACTCTCTTGGGGCTAAACCGTCTCAGATATTGGTACCCAAGATCCAGGACAAATGTCCAGTTGTGTGTTGGAGGTGTAAAGTTCAACATCCTCCAGATTCTTGCCCGCTCTATGTCCAGCGTCAGGATTCAGGAAAAGGTCAGAAAGGACCGAAGACTGAAAGTCTAGACAGGCGTGGTGGCTTGCATACAATTGGGTCAGCCTTAATGCCCACCATGAAGCCTTTAGACAGCACAGCTAGCGGTCTTATTCCTATTCCGCAACAACTATTGGTTCCTCTGACTGTTAGGAACTGGAGAGGGAAGGCCACAATCGACACAGGGGCATCTTACACCCTGATGCAAGAGGCCCTGTGGCAGAACATGGCATTACCTCATGAGGAGCTACGAACATGGGAGGAGGGACCATTGTACTTGGCCAATGGAGAACCTACCACTCCCTTGGGCTGGATTAGTATAATAATAAAGCTGCATGGTGAGACTATTAACCTTCCTGTGGCTATTCTTGCAGATTCAAGCCTTGCATTTGCTGTAGTCCTTGGCCTAGACTTCCTGTTCTTCATTGGACTGACCATCTCGATGTCCGAACCCTCCTATCGGCTGCACTCTGACTATTCTCAGCCTCATCCATTTCAACCTGGTAATGCACTGATTTCAGGTTGGAGCCTGCTACATTATGCAGAGTCCGGACAAGGTCAAGTCAGAGACAGAGAAAATATAAAGAGACAAAGACAAAAACATGTTCCACCAGTGAAGTCTGAGAACCCAACTATCACCCTGATTACCGCCTTCTATCCGAGAGCAAAAGCAAACCTGATGCTGATTTCTACATCAAACAAGCAGTGGAACAGGCATGTCTGTCGGATGATGAAAGGTGGCAGCTATCCCAGATGTTGGACGTGAACAGTGAGGTCTGTACTCTTACACTCGGCCGCACAACCGTCTTCAAACACAAAATCTATACCCGGCATGAGGTCCCCATTAAGCAGCGTCCCTACAGGCTGTCCCCCGCCAAACTGGCAATTCTCAATGAACAGCTCAAAAGCATGTTGGAGAATGGAATTGTGGAACCTTCTTTTTCCGGATGGGCTTCTCCGGTTGTTCTGATTCCTAAGAAAGATGGTGGATATCGATTCTGTGTGGACTACAGGAAGCCGAATGCCATAACAGAAAGCGATGCCTACCCTCTACCAAACATAAATGACATACTGGAATCTCTGGCAGGAGCATCCATCTTTAGTAATCTGGATCTGAACAGTGGCTATTGGCAGGTGTCAATGGATCACGCTAGTCAGGACAAGACTGCCTTTGTCACCCCTGCTGGTTTGTACTCCTTCAAAGTCATGCCTTTTGGTTTGAAGAATGCTCCAGCAACCTTCAAAAGGTTGATGGAGACTGTCCTGGGAGATCTGAGGGGTAGAAATTGTCTTGTTTATCTGGATGACATCATAATCTACTCCTCTGTTGCGGATCATCTGCAAGACATTCAGTCCGTCTTCGACAGACTAAAGGCTGCAGGTTTGACCTTGAACTTGAAGAAGTGTCGTTTCTGTCTGCCAGAACTCAAGTTCCTTGGTCATGTGGTTAATGCTGAAGGTATCCATGCAGATCCAGCCAAAGTTGCAGCCGTGCAGGAATTCCCAATTCCCACATCCCTCAAGGCTGTTCAGCGGTTTCTGGGTATGGCTGGATGGTACCACAGGTTTGTGCCTGACTTTTCAAAGGTAGCCGAACCCCTCAACCACCTTAAGAAGAAAGGTGTGAAATTCCAATGGACCCCTGCATGCCAAGGTGCATTTGAAGCACTCAAAAACACAGTCTAATTACTCCTCCAGTGCTTGGACATCCTAACCTGAATGCTCATTTCATTGTGTACACGGATGCAAGTCAAACAGGACTTGGAGCAGTCTTGGCTCAACAAACAGGACTTGGAACAGAAGAAGTTCTTGCCTATGCAAGTCGCACCCTTAATTCAGCCGAGAGGAATTATTCAACGACTGAAAGGGAGTGCCTCGCTGTGGTCTGGGCTTTGGAGAAATGGAGCTACTACTTGGAGGCAAAGATCTTCACCGTTGTCACAGACCATGCTGCTCTGCAGTGGGTTCTGGCATCAGGCAAGACCAACAGCCGTCTTATTCGCTGGTCTATCAGACTGCAGAAGTTTGACTTCATCATTGAGTACCGCAAAGGAAAACTGAACGTTGTACCAGATGCCCTTTCTCGGATTACAGAGACTGCCAATGTTTGTCCTCCCTTGTGCAGTACTTATACTACCGCTAAATGTCTGGATGATTCCTTTCCTCTGGATGATGAGAGTGTATGGAGAGCACAGCAGAAGGATGCTGCCATCATGGCGATCCACAAGAGTGTCTGAAGAAGACTCCAAGAGTCGCTTCAGTGATAAGTATAGCATAATTCAGGATAAAGTGTATCGAAAAACTCCAAGAGGAGATGGAATACACAGCACCCATTATCGCGTCTTCATTCCCTCTACATTGTGTGACCAGATAATCCAAGCTTATCATGCCAATCCCATGAGTGGCCATCTTGGAGTTTTTAAAACTTATCGAAGACTACAAGAGGTGGTTTACTGGCCAGGCATGTGGGTTGATACCCGGAAGTTTGTACAGCAGTGTGAAGTCTGCCAGAAATACAAACCAGACATTGGCAGACCTGCCGGGAAAATGCAGCAGACCGTGATGAACCATCCAAATGAAATGTTGGGAATTGACCTCATGGGACCTTTTCCTCCCAGCCGGGGGACACGGAATGAATTTTTATTGGTGGTAGTGGACTACTACACACACTGGGTGGAGTAGTTTCCCCTCCGCAAAGCCACTGCATCAGCCATTGCTCTAATTCTGCGAAGGGAGGTTTTTACCAGATTCGGAATTCCCAACCAAATCCTCTCTGACCGAGGTCCGCAGTTCATATCAGGAATATACAAAGAGCTCTGTACCTACTGGGGTGTAATTGCCAAGCTGACCACAGCCTACCATCCTCAGACCAACCTGACCGAGAGGGTAAACCGAACCCTGAAGGGGATGATTGCTTCATTCGTGGGGGATCAGCACACAAGGTGGGATCAGCATCTTCCAGAATTTCGCTTTGCACTGAACTCTGCCGTGCAGGAGACTTCTGGGGTCACTCCCGCCGAACTCCACCTGGGAAGACCACTAAAAGGTCCGATGGACAGGGTCTTGCAAAGTTTGAATGTTTCACCTGACTGCCCAGCGTTTGATGCCGTACAACACCACCACACCTTGCTAGCCAGAGTGGAGGCCAGCAAAACCAAAGCCAAACAACGACAGCTGAGAAACTATGACAAACATAGACGAGACGTGCGTTTTCCACCCCAGTCTCGTGTCTGGGTACGTTCACATCATCTGTCAAAGGCATCTAAGAAGTTCACTGCCAAGCTAGCTTCAAGATGGAAAGGTCCATACCGTGTAGTGCAGCAGTTGGGACCAGTGAACTACTTGGTCTGTTTGGAGGACACTGGGGAAGATGTCAGGACAGTGCATGTTGTTGACCTAAAGCCCTGTTACCCTACGGCAGAAGAGCTGGATCGCAGGCAAAAGCAACACCTGCAGGACCTCTTCGTGGAGGACTCTGATGAGGAGGACTTCCCTGGTTTTGTGTAGCAGGAACATGAACCTGTCAAAGCCTGCATCCTCTCTGTTTCTACAGGCATTGTTTTTTCATGGGGGGAGGAGTGTGGCGAAATCTGCACGGAGCCTTCACCGTGCACTGCCACTTTAAGAGCGCATGAGCAGTAAGGAAGGAGAAAATAAAGAGAGCTCGTTCAGCTCTTTGGGGAGGAGCTCTTTGGTGGCGCGACAGTTTGATTGTGTGTGCTGTGCTGCAGAAGTTTTGTTTGTTTTCAGCGTGTGTAGTTTATAGAGTATTTAACTCAATCATCGGTGTAATCGCTCTAGGTCGTGGTTGTTTTCGTTTGGGACCACGCCCGTTATGGATCGCATGGATTAGTAGCAACATTGTTGCGAAGCTTTAACATACAAACCATCGGACAGTCAGACAGTACACCTGCACGCCTGAAGACCACAGCTAAGATCTCTCTTTTTCTCTTCCCTCTATCGTTCCAGTGCTTTACCCTGCAACAGACTCTATTTTTCCAATGCATTTCCTATTGAAGTTCATTAGAGCTGGACTATTATTGCCCTGCCAGAAGTATTTGGACATTTTAGTTAAAAGGGAGGTTGCTGGCAAGTTGTGTATTGTTATGTGAACTGTATTGAGGTGTACTAATGACATGTGGCTGAGAAGACTGTGGACATTTTTAAGGCCTTTGTTGTGTCGATGAACACCCCCCACATTCATACCCTTTGCACTCATCCACTAGAAAATAATACAGATTATTGCAAATCCTATGTTGATGACTGGGTTCGTTCTTGTATGAAGTTGCTGTTGAATTGCTATGCCATTATTAGTATTAGTATTATTGTATGAGGTATTCTTGTTTGGGTTACCCCTGTGCTGTGATGTGGGTTTTATATGGTGTGTATTATTTTTTCTCTCCACTGGCTATCTGGTAAACAGGCTACACTCTAGGCAGTCTCTTCTGCTGATGTGTGTGGGTCTGGTAGTGGTTCTCTCTAGTCTACTCTTTTCCTTTCGGCATGGTTAATACCTGCCTGGCGCCCGAACAAAATCTTTCTTTACCCCTCTCTAATAAATACCGCTACAATGTGTGTAGGCCAGTTACAAAAAAAACTCTCAATGCAATCAAATTTTAGATTCAGGATGTAACCCAACAACATGTGGAAAAAGTCCAGGGGTATGAATACTTTCTGAAGGCACTGTTGATGGGAGGGCATACAGGCTGTCGACTATTAATGTGTAATTTGTCTAAATGAGTAATGGAAACACTTCAAACACTACATTTTTATTCGACACTAGGTTTTTGCAAAATAGTGTTTGAGCACTGCACAAGTTAATGGAAACCACTAATGATTGAAATGGCACCCACCCTGTATTCAAGAGCATGTGTCTCAAACAACAGTGGGCACAACACACACACCTCAGATGATGTAAAGTAGGGTCTAAGCTACAACATGTTTACTCATTATTTTTTCTTTATCTTAAAAAGGTTAATAAATACCAGTATTGTTATAATCCCCCCCCCCCCCCCCAATGTATTCATTATAAAATAATGACAATCCTGTTTGTAAGCTTTTAAATTACATCAAATGTTCTTTTCCAGTGATGAAGACATATGTCATGGTATGGTATGCAACATGGATACACTGTGCACCTTTATCTCCTGAATGTTTTGGCATTCAGGTCTAAAAAGTCCCTTCCTGACCACTTCTTCCATGGGCAAACATGTATGGTAAGTTTTGTTTACATCAGAAAAGGTATGTTGTCAAAAAGTGATTGAATTACCCTAAAGTTAATCCTGCGCTTCCTCCAATGCATATAAGTGTTCTGTGGGTTATTACACACAGACGTGAGCTGAGGAGAAATGTAGTTAGCTGAGGCAAGCGAGTGATAATGTTAGTTTGCCAACTTAAATGCCAAAGTAGTTAGCTAGCTAAAGTCAGCTGGCTATAGTTAATAACTTCTGTGTGTAATCATTTGGGCTATAGAAAACATACAAGCAACTATAATTTGCATCTATCAACTATAATTACAGCACAATTTTGAATACAGGTTGCACTCCAAAATTCCCAGTAAGGAAACAAGTTTGTTGCGTGGAGTGCATGCGGACAGTCTCCAGAGAAGGTAGTGATCACACAGGGAGAAGATCTGTTTGCGAGAGTCACCCACAAAGTTTTTTTATATTTTTTATACAGATCTACACGATTCACGTAGATGAATATCCCCAAAGAGTGACGAGTTTGCAATCCCTGAAAGCTATTCAGTCCTCAGTATTGCCATTTGGCAATTCTTACTGCTCTGATCACTACTGCTTTGTGGATCTCAAGGGATGATTTCAAATGAAAATATATTACCCATATAGTGCACTACTTTTGACCTGAGCTATGGGGCTGGGATCAGAACATTTGCACTGAGTGGGCATTTATAGGGTTTAATATGAGACACAACAGTGGTGAATCTTACTGTGTTGCTTTGACAATGTCCCAGCTGCTGCTGTCATCCATATGCGACCGTTTCTTGGGCTGCTGAGTGGGGTCTATCATCTGGTCAGCTCGTGGGCCAAATTGGCCATGGAAAGCAGGCATGAACCCGTGCGCCAAACCACCGCCGTGACCCCCGAATCCATGCACCGCAGGCCCATGCGAGTGACCCCCGTGGCCTTGGCAACCGTCATGGTTGTGAACCTGTCAAATACACAAAAAGAGAGAATGGGTACATTATCAACTATAGATGGAAATTCTCGATTTTGGTAAGTTTGCCTGACTTGCAAATAGATGGTACTATTTGACATTAAGGGTTGGCCTACTGCCTGAGGCATTTGAACTGAGCAGTCATGCAAGTTGAGCGTGCTCGGAGGTTGACCCATTGGGCAGGTGATAAAAAAAAAGACAAAATCATGAAAACAACCAAACTGCAAAGAATTCCAGTAGCCTGATCTTTCTGGTTTCTCCCCATTGTTTAAGTAAAAGACAGACAGACAATTTATGGCATTTAGGCAATTCTATGGTAATGGAATTGCACTGAGACTCAAATGTATGCCAAACAAAAAAAACATTGATTTCAAAGTTTAACAAACCATAAAAACTCCATGTACAAGGACTACTTTGAACAACTTACACTGAAGATTTAAAAAAAAAAACATTTACTGCAAGAACTGTGCAGCTGCAAAGTGTGCTAACAGAATTTTGGTAAAATCTCCCTCAGTTTTTTTTATTTATCTGTCCACGTTTTCCAAACATTCAGTTAAATCCACCGAATTAAGATGCAACAATGTTTGCAGAATGAAATGGGGCACCAGCTATGATTAATCTATTATTTTGGTTAACTACAGTAAGTGAAGTGGATTTACACCCAGTAACGGAATTGCGATAATAGAATTTAATCATGGGTCCCTGATCTGTACTCCACAGAAATGCATAATTATGGATATGAATGTCATTCTCTTCATGGTAATGTATCCTAAATAGGTTTACAAAAGGTATAAATATGCAATATCCTCCTTTGCATATGTGGGTATTATTCTACACACTGGCAATTATGTTAATGAGCTTTGCCCCCAAACAAGACCAAATAGGTTGGTCCAGCCAAATCTGAACCAATTATAGATGTTTATTTTTCACACGTTTGGACATCAAAGTACAGCACAGTTTAGCGCGCAGTACAGTAAAGCACAGTATAGTTCAGTAGTAGAGTATAGTACATTAATTTACTCAACTCATGTGCTCTACTGTGTACTATAGTATACTTTTCTTTAAAAAGGTGACTACGGGTCCTACTGGCAGCCAGTAAAAAGGCTGTCACTAGGAAATGGCTACAAAAAGACCCTCCCACAGTGACACAATGGATAGACATTGTAGAAGATATACACCACATGGAGCGTATGACCTTTGCTTTAAGAACTCAGCAGGAGAGGTCAAGAATACTGGGAAAAATGGGTTTCGTACTTGGAAAAGGTTGAATTCAAAGTTGTCAATGTAACGAATATGATGATATGATGATGAATGTATGAAGTGCACTGTAACTGCCAGATCTTTTTTTGTTGTTCTTTTATTTGATTTTATTTTGTTCTTTGTGTTCCTACAATAAAAAATAAGTATAAAAAAATACATTTAAAAAAGGTGACTAAGAAGCACTCATCATTTCAAATATAACATGTCATATTATACAGCATATAAACACTAAATAGGTCAGGAACCAGATAGGTAGCCTAAGAATTACTAAGGCTATATTTTATGGCCTATTTACATTATTTCAAGGCTATAGCCTACAGAGTGTGACACACTAGGCTGGCAGGAACATGATATTTTGGTAGGCAATTTATTTTTGTAATCATTTACTTATTAAACTTGCATTTGGAATTTCTTGTAAAAAATAATTCTTACATAATCATAATATGTTGTAGACAAAATAATGAAAAGGGCTTTGTGGTAGCTTCAATAATGACACAGACTTGAAGTTGAACAAGTCATTGCATGAATATATTTTTTTAATGCACGACTTGGCCTTAACTCGACCCATTCTTCCTGGGACTCGACTTGAGAGACGGACCTAGTGACTGGAAAAATAATTACAATGGCTGGGTATAATTTGTGTTTGCGTTCCAACAGGAATTTGTTGCCAACAAACAATGGTTGCCAACAAACAATGCATAAAAGGTTGTATAGCGGGATAATAAAATACCAGGTAGGGAGTGGGCTATTTAATTAAGTTTTTCACCCACCATGTTTACTCTGAAAGATGTCTGTCCTCACTCTGGTAGCCTATGGACAAACATGAACTTCTTTGGGATCAGTGTCCACAGGATGGTTAAGCTAACGTAGGCTAATGTGATTAGCATGTTGTAGTAAGTAACAAGAACATTTCCCAGGACATAGACATATCTGATATAGGCAGAAAGCTTAAATTCTTGTTAATCTAACTGCACTGACCAATTTACAGTAGCTATTACAGCGAAAGAATACCATGCTATTGTTTTAGGAGAGTGCACAATTTTGAACATGAACATGAAAAATGCAACAAATATAATGGTTCATTGGATCAGCCTAAAAAAATGTGTACATGCACTGCTGCCATCTAGTGGTCAAAACCTAAACGGCACCCAGCCTGGAATAATACATTATGGCCTTTCCTTGCATTTCAAAGATGGTACAAAAAAAACAACAGTTGTTTTTTCTTTGGATGATCCTTCACCAGATCTATTGTGTTATATTCTCCAACATTTCCACAAACTTTAAAGTGTTTCCTTTCAAATGGTACCAAGAAAATGCATATCATTGCTTCATGGCCTGAGATACCCAAATCTAACTGCCTGTATGTCATTTTAGGTGATTATTATTATTATTTTTTTTTAATGGGCGGATCCTTAAGAGGTTTTTACCAGCTACGTGGTGAGTTGATGCCTATTCGGCAGCTAGTTAACTAGGTGAATTGATCATGCTACTCTGTACTATATGCGTTGTTTGTTGGCAACCTTGTACTTTCCTACGTTTTTAGAAAAGATTCCCGTTTGAACGTTACACAAATTTTACCCATCCGTGACTTGATCCCATATCTGGGAAACAGCCACCAGTTGATAGACCTAGTTAAGCTAGTTACTGCAGCTTTGTTAGAAAGTTAACTACCTAATACAGTTTCCCAGTTCTACGATACACACATACCTAATCAACCTAGCTACAGTCGCTTTACTGAATAACGTCAGCTGCATAGACGATGACAGTTGTCTGAAATGTTGTTGGTAATCTAACATTACATACCTACTGATCAGTGCTAGTTTAGTTATTAGCTATCCATCTGCCTTGACATGCTTGACTGCTACCTCTTCTCAATGGCATTTCCCCAAACTTGCTGCCAATTCATGAAGCGTCCAACCTTAGGCTAACTAGCTACCTAGCTAGATATGATGGCTATTTTAGCACCGCTCTAATTAGAAAGCAAGTATTCCCTTCCTCTTCAATCAAGAATCACTGTAAAGTTAAACTTACGCCGTTATCTCCCTTCCAATCCATTGTACAGACAGAAATGTGACGAGAGGACAACGAAAATCGTTTAATTTTGCGCGAACTCCCTTCGGCCTCAACTTCCTTCTTCTTCTTCTTCCTCAGTGATTTTATATGGCGGTTGGCAACCAACTAAGGTGCATTACCTCCGCCAACTGGACTGGAGTGTGGCCAAGAGACAGTGAAGGTCATTCTTAGTTTAGTGGTGTAGTCATTGTGCGTTTCAATTGATATTGTTAATTCTGTCTATCTACTCCGATTTTAGAGCACTCTCAAACAGAGTAACTGATGAATTTACAATATGCCCGGTGGCAAAAAAAATACCTTTATTAAATTGTTGCCAGCAGCACAGTTAGTCACCAATGTTATGGATAACATGAAAACAGCCTAACCAGCTCTACTAGGTCGAGTAAAATAGTCAAGAGTGGGGGTGTTCTCTCATTTGTGTTTGTAAGTAACTAGCCAACGTTAGCCAGTTAGCTTGAGTGCTTGACTACAGTTGAACGCTTGCCAGAGCGTCCAGTGTACGCTCTGAATGCTCCGAGAGCGAAACGCTCTGAATTTATGAACCTATGAATCAACAATCTGACTGACAACGCTCTGGATTTACGAACGCCCAGAGCGCACTCTGGCACTCCAGATTGAATTTACGAACACACCCGAAATCGTAAAAAGTCTAGCTAGTAATTTGTTATGCTAGCAAAACGTTGCATAGCACCAGCATCAACTTCCGGTATACAAGCAAAGCTCTATAACTCTCAACTGGAATGATTGTGAGAGTGGATCGTTTACAGTATACTAAAATGAACGTATATAGTATATAGTCATTATGTAGTATGCAGTATGTTAATGAGTATTCGAACACAGTTTGAAACACAAGGCTAAATGGTATTTTGAAAGTGGTGGGGAAACATCCGGCTGGCTGGGAGGTGTGATCTTTGGATACAGTGGAACATGTTCTATTTCAGTGCCAAAAATATGTTAGAGAAAGGGAGCGATTGTTAGTAAATTTGAGGGGTATTGGGGTTGAAGAGCCAGGACTAAGTGAACTTTTGGGGGAATCTTCAGGGGATGTAGTACTTAATTATGTATTTAGGGAGATGAGATTATTGGGTAGGATTTTGACCTTAAGAATTATGTGAATAATCAAGTCAATAAACATTGGGTAGTTAGATAGCAGATAGTTAATATACTGCCTGGCAAGTTTGATGTATTAGTAACCAACTAATACCGGTACATACTGCTGTAATGCTATGCGGTTCGTAAGGATAGCGTAGCTAACAAATTGTCAGCCATTACTTTATTACATTGCTCAACATTTTCTTAACATTTGTCATAATTTGTATACGCTCTCGTTGGACTTCGACTCTATATTTTACACCATTTTGTCAAATTGGAAAACATTGTGGAGCCACACCCATTTTCAGAAGAATTGCATATTTATTTTGTATTTATTAGTACTTTTATTTAACTAGGCAAGCCAGTTAAGAACAAATTCTTATTTACAATGACGGGCTACATCGGCCAAACCCGGACGACGCTGGGCCAATTGTGCACCGCCCTATGGGGCTCCCAATCACGGCCGAATGTGATACAGCCTGGATGTAGTGATACAGCCTGGATGTAGTGATACAGCCTGGATGTAGTGATACAGCCTGGATGTAGTGATACAGCCTGGATGTAGTGATACAGCCTGGATGTAGTGATACAGCCTGGATGTAGTGATACAGCCTTTCAGTGCTCCCAGTGGTGCTATCTACATATCAGCAGCCTCCAAGGCCCAGGCCCAACCCCAGTAATTAGGGGGGTTGGGAAACACGCTATTTGTTCATAGATTGGCATTAGGAGGAGCAGGGACATTTTAGGGGGTCCATTTTGTGTGCTCTGATAGGGGCTCCACCTCTCCCAGTTGCTGCCATGATCACTCATGGTCCAGTTACCACTAAAATGCAATCTGCATAAACTAAGAGGCATCTGGATTCAATTCTCAAATCTAAGGATAAAAAAAATATTCAAAACACCACAACACTGATAGACTGGCTGGATATAATTACTGTTGGTTGACCAGGCAGAATTAAACAGAAAACCTCAAAGCCAAACAATAGAAGACGATTACTGTTTGAGATTTAATATGTGACTGGAGAGTTAATGAAGGGTGGGACACGGCTATTGTTCTGAACCGCAATACGATGCTTATCTTCAATGTCCACTGTAGAACTTCTTCTACACCTGCATTGCTTGCTGTTTGGGGTTTTAGGGTGGGTTTCTATACAGCACTTATATATCAGCTGATGTATGAAGGGCTATATAAATACATTTATTTTGATTTGATTTAGAACTGTAAACAGAAGCCAGCTTGTCCAATTCTTCTCAACTTTTTATTCCTGTTTGCTCCTTTAAAATACTTTGAGCTAATTCCTTAATAAGAATATGATACAAGGCAATGAAGGCACATACTATACTGAACAAAAACATGTAAGGTGTTGGTCCCATGTTTCATGAGCTGAAATAAAATATCATTGAATTCTTCCATACGCACACAAAGCTTATTTCTCTAACATGTTGTGCACAGATTGGTTTACATCCCTGTTAGTGAGAATTTCTCCTTTGCCAAGATAATTAATCCGCCTGACAGGTGTGGCATATCAAGAAGTTGATTAAACAGCATGATCATTACACAGGTGCCCCTTGTGCTGGGGACACTAAAATGTGCAGTTCTGTCACACAACACAATGCCACAGATGTCTCAAGGTTTGAGGGTGGGTGCAATTGGCATGCTGACTGCAGGAATATCCACCAGAGCTGTTGCCAGATAATTTAATGTTCAGTTCTATACCATAAGCCGCCTCCAATATCATCTTAGAGAATTTGGCAGTACCCCCAGCAGGCCTCACAACCGCAGACCATGGGTAACCACGCCAGTGTAGCGTGGTTCATTCTGTGTTGTGTACTTTTAATTAGGACGCTGACACAACTGGAGGTCTGCTAGTTGAATTATTTTTATTTGCCCTGCACACGAAGAGACAACACACAATGTTAGCTCTTGGCGCAGTCATAACTCTCAGGCATCTTGCTAGCCGAAGGTCAGGCAAAAGAGCGCGTCAAAAGGAAATAACAGGTGCTGCGTGCACACATTCAATGCACAACAGCACACCATACAATAAGTAAAATGATACAGAACATAATTCGGACAAAATAAAATACATAACTGCACACGAAGAGACAACACACAATGTCAGCCCTTGGCGCAGTCATAGCTCTCAGGCACCTGCGAAAGCACATGGACACTCACTCAAACACTGTCCCAAGCACTCACAAGTTACAATAGATACCCTAGTTAGCGAGCTTGGTGAAACTTGTTAACATAAATCTTTATCTTGTCCACATTGTAACAAACTTATGGTTGCATAACAGTACATTGTGTAACATTACCACGGTTTTATATTGAACAATTTTGGAGCCAATGACCACATACCTTGCTAGCCGAAGGTCCAGCAAAGAGACCAATAAGGGGGTACGAAAATACAGATGACCTGCGATGGGCCAAACCAAAATATACTAAACTTTTACAATCACATGTATGTACAATATTGATATGAAAAAGTGTTTGAACAACAAATAATAACATTAGCTATGCAGCTGTAATTCAATTTTTAAAAACATACTGAATTATTATTATCAAATTATTAACATCCCCTCTTGACCTGGCCTATTTGAATTGGTCCTTGTGTGCGACTTGGTGCATAATCTAAGGGAAAAATCTCACACTGCTACACCAGCCTAGGACCTCCACATACTGCTTCTTCACCTATGGGATCGTCTGAGACCAGCTACCCGGACAGCTGATGAAACTGTGTTTGCATAACCAAAGAATTTCAAATCAAATTGTATTGGTCACTTACACGTGTTTAGCAGATGTTATTGCGGGTGTAGTGAAATGTTTGTGCTTCTAGTTCCGACAGTGCAGCAATATCAAACAAGTAATATCTAACAATTTCACAACATATATACCCAATACATACAAATCTAAGTAAGGAATGGAATTAAGAATAAATATATGGATGTCAGAGCGTCATGGACTAAGAAACAGTACAATAGTATAGAATACAGTATATACACATGAGTAATGCAAGAAATGTAAACATTATTAAAGTGACATTATTAAAGTGACTAGTGTCCCATTTATTAAAGTGGCCATTGATTTCAAGTCTGTGTATGTAGGCAGTGCAGTTGTCGTACGAGGTAGTGATACAGCCCGACAGGATGCTCTCAATTGTGCATCTGTAAACGTTTGTGAGGGTTTTAGGTGACAAGCCACATTTCTTCAGCCTCCTGAGGCGCTGTTGCACCTTCTTCACCACACTGTCTGTGTAGGTGGACCGTTTCAGTTTGTCAGTGATGAACTTAAAACTTTCCACCGTCTCTACTGCTGTCCTGTTGATGTGGATAGGGAGGTGCTCCCTCTGCTGTTTCCTGAAGTCCACAATCATCTCCTTTGTTTTGTTGACATTGAGTGGGAGGTTATTTTCCTGACACCACACTCCCAGAACCCTCACCTCCTCCCTGTAGGCTGTCTCCCTGTCTCATCGTTGTTGGTAATCAAGCCTACTACTGTTGTGTCATCTGAAAACTTGATGATTGAGTTGGAGGCGTGCTTGGCCATGCAGTCATGGGTGAACAGGGAGTACAGGAGGGAGCTGAGTACGCACCCTTGTGGGGCCCCAGTGTTGAGGATCGGCAAATTGGAGGTGTTGTTTCCTACCTTCACCACCTGGGGGTGGCCCGTCAGGAAGTCCAGGGCCCAATTGCACAGGGCGGGGTTCAGACCCAGAACCTCGAGCTTAATGATGAGCTTGGGAGGTAAAATGGTGTTGAATGCTGAGCTATAGTCAATGAACATCATTCTTGCATAGGTATTCCTTTTGTCCAGATGGGATAGGGCAGTGGGATGGCGATTGCATCGTGTTCGGACCTATTGGGGCGGAAAGCAAATTGAAGTGGGTCTATGGTGACAGGTAAGATGAAGGTGATATGATCTTTGACTAGTCTTTCAAAGCACTTCATGATGACAGAGGTGAGTGCTACGGGGTGATAGTCCTTTAGTTGAGTTACCTTTGCATTATTGGGTACAGGAACAATGTTTGCCATCTTGAAGCTGTTGGGGACAACAGACTGGGATTAAGGAGAGATTGAATATGTCCATAAACACACCAGCCAGCTGGTCTGCGCATGCTCTGAGGATGCCGTCTGGGCCAGAAGCCTTGCGAGGTTTGACACGTTTAAAGGTCTTACTCATGTCCGTTACGGAGAAAGAGAGCCCATTTCTGCACAAACTCTCAGAAACCGTTTCAAGGAAGCCCATCTTTGTGCTCGTCATCCACACCAGGGGTCTTGACCTAACTCACCTTCGATGGCCACTGGTACACTGGAGAAGTGTGCTCTTCACGGATGAATCCCGGTTTCAACTGTATCGGCAGATGCCGTCATGTGGATGAGCGGTTTGCTGACGTCAACGTTGTAAACACAGTGCCCCATGGTGGCGGTGGGGTTATGGTATGGTCAGGCATAAACTACAGACAGCAAACACAATATGATTTTATTGATGGCAATTTCAATGCACAGAGATACCGTGACGTGATTCTGAGGCCCATTGTCCTGCCATTCATCCACCACCTCATGCATCACCTCATGTTTCAGCATGGTAATGCACAGCCCCATGTCGCAAGGGTCTGTACACAATTCCTGGAAGCTGAAAATGTCCCAGTTCTTCCATGGCCTGCATACTCAACAGACATGTCACCCATTGAGCATTTTCAGGATGCTCTGGATTGACGTGTTCCAGTTCCCGCCAATATCCAGCATCTTCGCGCAGCCATTGAAGAGGAGTGAGACAGCATTCCACAGACCACAATCAATAGCCTGACCAACTTTATGCAAAGGAAATGTCGCGCTGCATGAAACAAAAGATGCAAATGGTGGTCACAACATATACTGACTGGTTTTCTGATCCATGCCCATACCTTTTTTTAAAATATATATCTGTGACAAACAGATAAATACATATATTCGAAGTCATGTGAAATCTATAGATTAGAGCATAATGGATTTATTTCAAATGACTACCAAATGACTACCAATTTCAAATGACTACCTTATATGAACTGTAACTCAAATTGTTTAATGTTGCCTTTATATTTGTGTTCAGTGTAAATACTGCACTCTGACTAACAAAACTCATTTGCTAGATTCATAATAGTGTTGTTAGACAAAGCAATGAAAGTGAACTTCAAAATGTGATGTAGTCTTATTGGAATTTGCAGCTGTTGTTGGTAAGTAATGAATCTGCTAGCTTCTGACATGACTTACTGCATCTACAGTGCATTCTGAAAGTATTCAGACCACTTGACTTTTTTCACATTTTGTTACGTTACAGCTGTAAGAATATTTTCAGATAAATACACAACTCAGAGGACTTAAGGTCAAGAGGGAATTAATGATCAATGGAAATAGTTGTTTCATTGTAATGGGGAACTGAAGATTAATGGGTCAGGGACACGGGAGGAATTCTAGTCTGGGACTCAAAGCTACATGTGGCATGTTCTCATTGGTCTGAGTTGTCTATACATTAAGCCTGAAACGGGATACTTATTATTTGGCCATTGGCCCAGGTTTACTGCAAGGAATTCTAATAGGTCAACCATAGGCTAGGCTTGGGTATACAGTGGGGCAAAAAAGTATTTAGTCAGCCACCAATCGTGCAAGTTCTCCCACTTAAAAAGATGAGAGGCCTGTATTTTTCATCATAGGTACACTTCAACCATGACAGACAAAATGAGAAAAAAAATCCAGAAAATCACATTGTAGGATTTTTAATTAATTTATTTGCAAATTATGGTGGAAAATAAGTATTTGGTCACCTACAAACAAGCAAGATTTCTGGCTCTCACAGACCTGTAACTTCTTCTTTAAGAGGCTCCTCTGTCCTCCACTCGTTACCTGTATTAACGGCACCTGTTTGAACTTGTTATCAGTATAAAAGACACCTGTCCACAACCTCAAACAGTCACACTCCAAACTCCACTATGGCCAAGACCAAAGAGCTGTCAAAGGACACCAGAAACAAAATTGTAGACCTGCACCAGGCTGGGAAGACTGAATCTGCAATAGGTAAGCAGCTTGGTTTGAAGAAATCAACTGTGGGAGCAATTATTAGGAAATGGAAGACATACAAGACCACTGATAATCTCCCTCGATCTGGGGCTCCACGCAAGATCTCACCCCGTGGGGTCAAAATGATCACAAGAACGGTGAGCAAAAATCCCAGAACCACACGGGGGGACCTAGTGAATGACCTGCAGAGAGCTGGGACCAAAGTAACAAAGCCTACCATCAGCAACACACTATGCCGCCATGGACTCAAATCCTGCAGTGCCAGACGTGTCCCCCTGTTTAAGCCAGTACATGTCCAGGCCCATCTGAAGTTTGCTAGCCTGTTGAGACTCTAGGGGCAGTATTTTCATTTTTGGAAAAAAAACGTTCCCGTTTTAAGCAGGATATTTTGTCAGGACAAGATGCTAGAATATGCATATAATTGACAGCTTTGGATAGAAAACACTCTAACGTTTCCAAAACTGTAAAGATATTATCTGTGAGTATAAAAGAACTGATGTTGCAGGCGAAAGCCTGAGAAAAATCCAATCCGGAAGTGCCCCAGGTTTTGAAAACGCTGCGTGCCAATAAGTCCCCATTGACCTGTGAATGTGCTATGAACCAGCTTACACTTTCTACGTATTCCCCAAGGTGTCTACAGCATTGTGACGTAGTTTTATGCATTTATGTTGAAGAATGCCCGTAGGGGGCTACATTGCGCAAGTGGTCACATGATGCTCCCGGAGAGAAAATCTCGCATAAAGTACAGAGGTAGCCATTATTCCAATCGCTTCTACTGAGAAACCAATTGTCCCGGTGGATATATTATCGAATAGATATTTGAAAAACACCTTTAGGATTGATTCTAAACAACGTTTGCCATGTTTCTGTCGATATTATGGAGCTAATTTGGAATATTTTTCGGTGTTGTCGTGACCGCAATTTCCGGTCGATTTCCCAGCCAAACGTGAAGAACAAACGGAGCTATTTCGCATACAAAAATAATATTTTGGGAAAAAATGAACTTTGGCTATCTACCTGGGAGTCTCGTGAGTGAAAACATCCGAAGTTCATCAAAGGTAAACGATTTAATTTGATTGCTTTTCTGATTTTCGTGACAAGGTTGCCTGCTGCTAGCAAGGCATAATGCTATGCTAGGCTATCGATAAACGTACACAAATGCTTGTCTAGCTTTGTCTGTAAAGCATATTTTGAAAATCTGAGATGACAGGGTGATTAACAAAAGGCTAAGCTGTGTTCCAATATATTTCACTTGTGATTTTCATGAATGGGAATATTTTCTAGGAAGATTTATGTCCGTTGCGTTATGCTAATTAGTGTCAGATGATGACAACGGTCCCGTTCACGGGATGGGGTGTCACTAGAGGCAAGAGAGCATTTGGATGATCCAGAAGAAGATTGGGAGAATGTCATATGGTCAGATGAAACCAAAATATAACTTTTTGGTAAAAACTCAACTCGTCGTGTTTGGAGGACAAAGAATGCTGAGTTGCATCCAAAGAACCCCATACCTACTGTGAAGCATGGGGGTGGAAATATCATGCTTTGGAGCTGTTTTTCTGCAAAGGGACCAGGACGACTGATCCGTGTAAAGGAAAGAATGAATTGGGCCATGTATTGTGAGATTTTGAGTGAAAACCTCCTTCCATCAGAAAGGGCATTGAAGATGAAACGTGGCTGGGTCTTTCAGCATGACAATGATCCCAAACACACCGCCCGGGCAACGAAGGAGTGGCTTCGTAAGAAGCATTTCAAGGTCCTGGAGTGGCCTAGCCAGTCTCCAGATCTCAACCCCATAGAAAATCTTTGGGGGGAGTTGAAAGTCCGTGTTGCCCAGCAACAGCCCCAAAACATCACTGCTCTAGAGGAGATCTGCATGAAGGAATGGGCCAAAATACCAGCAACAGTGTGTGAAAACCTTGTGAAGACTTACAGAAAACATTTGACCTCTGTCATTGCCAACAAAAGGTATATAACAAAGTATTGAGATAAACTTTTGTTATTGACCAAATACTTATTTTCCACCATAATTTTCAAATAAATTCATAAAAATCCTACAATGTGATTTTCTAGATTTTTTTTCTCATTTTGTCTGTCATAGTTGAAGTGTACCTATGATGAAAATTACAGGCCTCTCTCATCTTTTTAAGTGGGAGAACTTGCATAATTGGTGGCTGACTAAATACTTTTTTTGCCCCACTGTAGACCGGCACCCCTTGTCTTACCAGAGGCCGCTGTTCTATCCTACCAAAAAAGCATAAAACCCGCCAGATCTATGTTATTAATGTCGTCATTCAGCCAAGACTCGGTGAAACATAAGATATTACCGTTTTTAATGTCCTGATGGTAGGATATACGTGATCATAGTTTGTCTATTTTATTATCGATTGATTGTATGTTGGCTAATAGGACCGATGGTAAAGGAAGTACGGGGTGAGTAATCTCTGTCCTGATATCTAGAAGCTCTTTTCGGTCATAAGACACGGTGGCAGAAACATTATGTACAAAATAAGTTGCAAAAAAAACATGCACAATTGGTTACGGGATCATAACGGCAGCCATCACATTCGGCGCCATTCTGTTGTGTGGTCCACTGTGTCCTCTATGAATCATTACTTAAATAGGAACAATTTACTGTAGCTAGGGACAGTTAGCTGCTTGCACATACAATAAATATTTGTACAATTTTCTACAAATTATTTTGCCACTGTAAATGCTCAAAAACATGATGGTTCTTATCACACTAAAAGCGATCTTGATGATTAAATTATTTGTGTTGCTCCTTCCTTCACAGGTCCTCTGCTTGCCATACTAGAGAGACACACTCTGTTTCCGTCCTCAACTTGCGGACCTGCCCTGAGGATGTTATACACCACTGTTGCGCCTTCAGTCATGTTGATTTCCGACTGGTTGTCTTTGGACTACATGCCATGGGCTGACTGACCTGAACAGAAATACAATGTTCATCACTTTCCTCATACTGGACTACTCTGATTAGTTATGAGGTCACAGGAAATAGACTCATTACTCATAAATCATTGCAGCTCACTTGACTGCATCTGACAGTGGATAGCAGAGCTCTCTGGTGTTTCACTGTGACAGGTTAAAGGAAATATTCATAGCCTGTTATACATTAAAAAGTATTAGTAAGTTTATGGTATGTGAGGATCGTAAAACATCTGTTAAAAAGATGCATTCAGTATTAGTTGATAGAGATGAATAACATTCATATAATTGTATTAACGTTAAAATCTGTCAAAGGGTAAGAATTGAGAGTACTGTGTAAACGTTATATTGATTACTTTATTTTGTGGTGCCTAAAAGTGTTAATCTGTGATCTACGAAATGCTCTTAATCTATGAGCCGGAGATCGATTGCTCTGGTCTCCACCCATATTTCTGGGAAAATCGCGGTCTTTTCTCATTACACTAAACGTTGAATTGAGAATACAACATCGTATCACGCTCGTGATTATTTCTCCCCTGTTTTCAGGTACTTTATTGATGATAAAATAGTAATTTAAATGTTATAACTCGCTAACATGTCAAGAGTGTTTAAGGTGTGTCTTAGTAACGTCTTGAGGAAGTTAGAGTTAAGTTTGAAGAGAGTAATATTAGCCCTGCTCGGTTGAAGTGAAGAATAGCATCGTACTCAGAGTAGCTGCCATTTTATGTCGATTGTGAATGAACATATACGTTGTTAATAAGATATTTTGCTGTGTTAGTTGTATAATGGGTTTTCTGTTGTTTTGTAATGTGTTACTTTTGTGAAATGATTACACTAAACGTTGAATTGAGAATACAACACCGTATCACGCTCGTGATTATTTCTCCCCTGTTTTCAGGGGCGTAACATCACCATTTAAAATTAAACAACAAAAATGTAAATGACCATTGTTTTACGCTTCGAAAACACCGACTGCGTTGTTGCATCCCTGCTGCATAACATTTTGCGCAGCTAGGCAATTATACTGATGCAGGTACCTTTTGCAAATAGTCGCATGCAGTTGGACACATGGAGGAGAGAATAATTTTCGCAGTATCCTCAAAACCGTGTCTTTTTGACACAACTGCTGACAGCTACAGGGACATAAACACAAAAAATGCTGCTTGGAGACAAGTGTCCACGATAGTAGGATTGCCAGGTCAGTTTAGTAGTGAGCTTGTGCTAGATGTGGCTAGTTAGCTAACCTAGCCAATGAGGTGTGTGTGAAAGAAATAGTCAAATAAATTATGCTAGTTACTACCCCTGATAACTTTACAAAATAATCATGTTTGAAAGAGTGAGAGTGTGTATGCTATATAAATAGTAATATAAATGGTAGATACTACTGTACCCCTGATAATTTGGTCAGATAACCGTGTGTGTCTGTGTACAGTAGGTGACATGTCAATGATGGCTATCTAATAACTATAGTTATGCTAGGTAATGGTTTGGCTTATCATGTTCATGTCTATGTAGAAGAAGGCTGTAGGAGGAAGTGGAGAGGACTCAGGGACAGGTATCAGAGAGAGAGAAGGGTAGAGAAAGAGAAGAAGAGGTCTGGGTCAGCAGCTTCAGGCCAGCAGCCTTGGCGCTTCTGCCACATTCTTTCTTTTCTGGATCCATTTATTGTGCCTAGGGCAACGAGTGGCAATTTTACAGCCAGACCCTCTACTACGTCATCCACAAGTGTTGTTGCCACCGGTGCATCAAGACCCTCAACGTCACCTACAAATGCGACCATCACCTCCACCGGTGGAGTGAGACCCTCTACAACATCATCCACGAGTATGACCACTACCGGTGCAGCCATGGAAGATGATGAAATGGAGGAAGCACCTCTGGATCTAGGACCACCTGAGATTATTATGAACCTCACGGAAGTGACCACCTCGTTGAACAGGATGTGGCCGTGGAGAGAAACAGAGAGAGAAACTAAGAGGAACAACGTCACACCAGGCGTCATCGGAGGTACCAGCCCCCAGATCCACTCAACTCATTTCAGCAGAGGCTCCTCCAAGCTGTCGAGAGGGATGCAGCCCAACCTGATGCTCACAGGAAGGAGGATGAAGAGACCCTCTTTGCCATGAGCCTGGTGCCAACACTGAAGAGGCTGCCTCAGCAAAGAAAAGCAGCAGTCAAGGTTAAAATGTATCAGCTGCTTTTCGAAGCCGAGTTCAATGGTAAGTTTTTTTTCTCTCCACATCACAGGTAGTGTCATAATTGTGCGACAGTGAAGTAAAGTAGGTCATTTTTACAGTATAGTCATGTAGGTTAATTGGTATTTCAGATCAAAGTATTAATATGAGGCAAATGTATAGCTGTTGTTTCTGGGTTAGAAAATATCCTAAAACAGTTGCTGTCGAAATATCTGCCTGTCATATTCATTTTTTGGTCTGAAATACAAATTCCATGAGTAAACAGCAAGTATTACCAACTTTACCACAATGTTCCTATATTTATGCCACTAACTACACTATGCAAGCAGTATTTAGTTAACATAAATCCCACCTTTTATGGTGTCATTATGTTAAGCTTGTATGTGTTGTTTTTCTCTTCCCTTTCAGAAATGGAGTCAATTTAGCTGACCAGCTCACAGGAAGGACAGGAAGAGGAGAAGAGTTGTCTGGTTGTTGTTTTGACCTCCCTCATTGTACCTTTCTTTTCACACACGTCAGTTCCGTTTAAATTCAGTCAATTCATAAAGTAATTTGTTTATAAAGTCTTAGGATAGCATTCATTATTAGTGTTACATAGATTTCTGAATTGAAACTCATACGGAGTTTTCACAGATGCTCTTGGTCTCTTACGAGACTATAGGTCAATATATTTCTTTAATTTAAAACCACTTGAAAACCAGGGTGTTGAAACTTTTTGTGAAGTTATGTTCCATCGACTGGTCCGTGACGTCCAGGGGTCATTTGTTTGTTTAGCTGTGTTATGGCTACATATTATTCCCTTTTTCTCAGAGACAGAGACACACACACATCTCTTCGTACCTCAGATCTCCAGTGCCCTGCCCTCTCTCTTTATGGCCATGTCTGAATTTCCTCTACTATGTCTAGGCTTTATGAGTAGTCCCTGTATCGGTCTGTATTGGAGCCAAGACAATTGGGGAAATTCCACCTCTCCAGGAACTCGGCAGCGATGGCCCTCCAGTCTTCCTCCTTGGGGACAGGCATGTTTTCACGAACCAGACAGTCCCAAATGGCTTGTGCCACAGAGGGGACAATGCCTGCCACCGTGGACCGTCCAACTCGGAAGCTGAATCCTATGGTCCTGTAGGAGTCCCCTGTCGCCAAGAATCTAAAATATAATTCAAAATAATGATCAATATTGTGTATAACTTGAATTCCACCCACATATTATATCTACTCATATAGCTACCTCATTACTGTTTATTATGCTTTACTAATTATATTGTAATACTCATCAACCATCATTAACAATGCCTTGAAACAGTACAATTCAGTCTATGACTATATCAATAAACTGTAGTCCAGGCCAACTCTACTCTTAGAAAGAATGGTACTATCTACTTAAAAGGGTTCTCTGGCTGTCCCCATAGGAGATCCCTTTTAGGTTCCAGGTAGTACCCCTTTTGGTTCCAAGTAGAACCCTATTGGGTTCCATGTATTAAGTATTATACCTGGAACCAAAAATGGTTATCCTATGGGGAAAGCAGAAGGACACTTTTTCTCTATAAGAATGTAATGAATGACTGTAACTGTCTTGAACAACAATGGGTCCTGGAGAAGACTAGCCTACCTTCATCAGGGCAGAAGGCGCCTTTCTTTTCATTTGGTAACATTGCATAATTGAAAAAGGATTATAAACCAACTTTGGGAAAAGTTATAGTCCCAATGAACATTCTGTAAAAGTACATCTGATGTCAAATAGGGACTATTAACTAGAGCCCTTTAGCGTTGCACATACAAACAATGTATAAAATATAAATCAATTATGATATCAAAGGCTTTAAAAATGTACTAGAATGTACCTTACCGGAGACAAATCGCCAGGCGTTCAACTGGGCTGATGGACTCCCGGTAGTTATCCATCCGGGTGATCCTGGCTCCAACCATCTGGAGCAGGTGATCGAACTGGCTTCGGTCCAGACGAAAGTAACTTCGGAATTCCTCTCAAAACAGTCGAAGCTCTTGAATTAGACAGTGGAACTCCCCTGCCTGCTTTCGGGACTTTAACCATCTCTGGACCCACGCAGACCTGCGCTTTCGACCGGCCCAACAGTGCGATCAAGACCACCTTCATCAACGTCGGTCTCATTGTTGAAAGAGCCTACTCTGCTATCTTGACTATTTATTATTGCATTTTGGAGGGAAATTTTTCCATATAAGTGGACTTTGTGTCTTGTAAGTGTTTGGACCGCTACCATGGAGTGTGTCTGAAAGTGGATGTGTCAACAGAAGTGGGTGTATGGAAAGAGAATCAGCTAATTGGGCAGATTTGTTGCCACTCAAGACTGTTTTATGTGTCTGGGCTGCACGACAAGTACATTGTTGACAACTATAGCATTTTAGCTAAGCTTTTTCCTAACCTGACACATTAATTATCCAAACATGCTACACATTTTAGCTAATGTTAACCCCTTTCCAAACCATAACCTCATTCTCCTAACCTGCCACGTTAATTCTCCTAACCTGCTATGTTAATTCTCCTAATCGGTTACATTCTTCTTTGAGATTTGGTTGGCCGATCGCATCAAACTTTTAGGTGCATGCACTGCCACCTGCTGTACTGGTGTGTGAGGCCATTCACGGCATAACTACATTTAATATATATATATATGGTAATACAAAATCGCCCATCCAAATATTAACCCTCTCAAAACAAATTCAACACCACCCCATTCCACTATTTAATTATATCTAGTCCTACTCCAGATCAATGGTCTGAGAGGACATAACACCACTAACACTACCCCCTGCAGCTGTTAAGAAGTAAATCCTCTCAATCCCAAGTACTTCTTTGCCGCTGCCACCACAACCACTATTTTCTGTGACTTTTGATCCATTTCTGCAGTACAATTGACAACCATGGCTATAGATGCTGAAAAGCCCACCTTACTGAAGCACATATTCTTCCCATCACTCTCTCTTGGTCTCTACCTACTCTCAGGATACCTCACCCTGTACCCATCTTCCACTACCACTCTTCACTGCTTTGGAATACAACACTTTCTATACTACTCTAGGCCGTTATTGTAAATAAGAATTTGTTCTTAACTGACTTGCCTAGTTAAATAAAAGCTAAATACATAACCCTGGCAACCTCAACCTACCTTTCTCTCACCGGACACCTCCGATCTTCAGCCCCATGGGCAGCCCTACAACTAACATCCATAACGTTTTCCACCGATACCACACATTCCATCATCTTATGCCCTCCTACACACTTTTCACATCTAGTCATCTCCCTCCTACACACTGCTGCAACATGCCCATAAACTTGACACCTAAAACACTAGTATTTTCGGGAAACAAAAGCTCTCACGGTATAACTGACACTTCCTACCCTGACCTTATCTGGCAAAGACTCTACATAAACACTCAGCATGACAAAGTCTTCTGTTTCCCCACACTCTCCACCAGATCTACGTCTCACCTAACTGTATCTGTCACAGACACCGGGAATATATTAAAAAAAAATGCGTTTAGAAGGACTGCCAGGGCGAATTGACTTATTGCACATCAAGGCAGGCTTTCCCTAACGGAAGAATTCAAATAAATTATAGAACGGGCAAATAGGATCTCACTATCTCGTGCTTGACTCTGCCCACCTCCTTGTTCTATGACTAATTTGATCCAATTTGAAACGACAGGCTCTATATTGGGTTAATTATACAAAAATATTTGCTCCAAATATGCAGTTACCCGTTATTTGAATCTGGAGCGAGAAAGGCGCACCCGGAATCACAACGCCTGAGTAGAGTTTCCACATCCGGTTTTCAGCGGAAAAGAAAGCTCGTTTACGCAGAACCACTGCATGTCTACGTTTTTTTGTAACTAAGATTTTAGCCAAATGTTTAGAATGATTTTCTAATTCCTCGATACGCAGCGTCGAACTCAAAACATTCAGTTTACATTTTCGGAATAAGCTAACCAGTTACCCACCTGGAAGTACTTTGTCGTAGGAACAACTTTTTTTTCTAATTCCAAACTATCGTATGGAAGGTTTAGGGGTACCTGCAAAATCAAGGTAGCTACAGTAATAGCTAACTAACGTTAGCTAGCTGAGCTACTCTATTTGATCTGAGCCATTAGTCTATGACAAACAATAGGCAGCCATGTACAGATAATTCATGCATTGCAATCAATGCACCCTTGCAAGTGTCATATTTGCCGTGAATATAGAATTCAATACATAGCTAGTTAGCAAGATGATTTGGCTACTTGGTGGTACTCACTATTCGTTTATGTTATGTGCCAAGTCTCATTGGATCTAACATTACTGCAGTGAGATGCAAGTTAAGATTATTCGGTAGCCTGAGGCTAGGGTGGACTCCCTTGGTCAGTTGGTATAGGCCTAACAATACACTTGGAATCAACTGTAGTTACACCACTATCTAATATTACAGAACGTATTTCCTCAGAATTTTCACTGTTGTAAAAGGGCTTTATAAAAATCAATTGGATTGATATTCTTAAGGAGATAGGCCTGGTCCGCTACTTGGACATTACTAGGTCTAACCAAACTATATTTAAGTTGACCCTGGGTGTCACCCAGATAACTAGTTTAGTTGGTGTGAGATGGATGTAGATATAAAGCCAGAGGAGGATAAGGTGGAGATATCCCCAGCTGTCATTTTGTCTGACTCTTTTGATGCAAGTTATTCATATGCCGAAAATGGATATGACACAGCAAAACAACGGCTTATTTGTAATCTGTTAGAAGATACAAAATCAAGTGATAGGGAGATTAAAATGAATTCAACAAAAGTTGGTACTCCACTTCAAACAGCAGTAAATGTGGGTGGTAAAGGTGTTGTTCGTGTTCACACAGAACAGGATAGACCAAGCACCCCTGTAGAGAATTTAATCAAAGAGGAGTCATGTTTTTACATGTCACCCAGTGATATTCAGATTGGAAAAGTATGTACCTTGTCTCGGTCTGTCCTGGTCAGCAACATTAAACAGGCAAATGTGATGCCCTTTGCAGAGGAAGTGGTGAAAAACTGCTACCCCTTGTGCAAAGAAATAGGTGTGGAATTTGATGTGAGATCCAAACCGGCATCCAAAACAAAACTTGACTCACAGTTACTGACAAATGGCGTAATGTATGAGGTTCATAAGTTTGCAAAAAATACAAAAAGGAGTTATATGTATACCGTCTATAATATTCTGAAATATAATTTTGATGTACGTTTTCAAAATCAGAAACGCTGTCAAAATGCCATACATATTGCATCTAAACTCAAACGAATGGCCAAACGGAAACATGTTGCAGATAAAGACTTTTCAAAAGAAGTGTTTATAATACCGCTTGTGACTAGACAATACAAGAAAAAAGAAGCTAATCCACCTGCAAGATTGTCAAAAAGACAATTGAATTTGAAAGGGATACAAGAGGCAGATGATACAGAGGAGAAGATGAACTCCCAGAAGATGGTTAACAAGACCGGTTTGAAATATCTGGTCGCTGATGCAAGGACTGTATGGTCTCTGCATGCTGAAGAGATCATCTCTATCGAAACAGATGAAACTGTCAAGCTTGGCCAAGATAATGGACCCACTGACTTCTGCTTAAAGGAGTCTGGCGTTCACTCTGGGGTCACAGAGCAAACCCCATGCCCAGAGAACTACCAAGTTGACATTTGCAGGAAAATGATCAATGAAATTGTTACGAGTGGTGAAATGCAACAGATGAGATGGATTTTTGTAACCTTTTCAAAGTGTTTTGGTGATGGGACTGGTTCCGAAAAGACATTTGAACAAATCCTCGCTGAATACAGATCAGACATCCTACCACTGATGGTTGAGAAACATTGTGGCTTTAGTTCCACTGAAAAGACAATGATGTGCCTTGTAAGTCAGCTCTTCTGTGGCTTACATTTGATTGATGGCTTTGCTCACCATGCAAAAACAAGTCTTCTACTTTGGGAAAATATGATTTTAGGAGATAAAGAAGTAGGAGTCCATAGCTCCCCTAACATTAGGACAACAGAGTTGGAGTCTGGAACAGTGCGTTTGGTGAATTCTGTGAGTATTGCTGTGCAAGAGCTTGGATGGGCAGAGGACGGTCAGCTTGTTCCGTTCGAAACCTTTTTGACCAGCAAAAAAGAATTTGATGAAGTTCCTTTGTCTCTATCCATTGGACACAGAATAGATGGTCTGTTTCATAATTCTGCTGGGGTGTATAGCATCCATGATGATTTGGTTGAGTTTACCTGTACGTACGGAGCTGAGAGTAGTTTGCTTGCGGCAGTTGTTGCTGATTTGGAGGTTCAACAGTTCAAGGCCGGATGCAGAGCTCTGGGTCTGGTTTCCAAGCTTATCATTGATCCTCTCTGGAGAGCCTTAACTTTGAAGGGAAACGTGTTGGAGATGGAAGAAAGATACCAAACCCTTGTTACCAAACTCAAGGATTGGCAGGAAGATGGGAGAGGCCTTGTTAAAGGAAATGCATGCTTGTTTGATGACATTGAGGTACCCAAGAACCTTGTGTTTGATAGGCTTACCATGTGGACCAACACAGACTTTTTTGAGTTGACTGTTCAGATTGTTGAGTTGATCCTAGCCAGTTTTCTGAAGGTATGTTCTATGATGCTTCCAGTCGATCCAGAGCTCCTGTCAAAGAAAAATGATCGATTCAGAAAGGATTTGGCAATATTAGATCAATTGCAAAAAGCTAAGTCAAATGCAGTCAGTATTGCCATTGAAGGCATGGACATGTGCAAGAAGAATCACACTTGGGAATGGCTGTCCTTTTTGGATGAACCAAAAATAGTGTCAATGAGGAAAACATTCCAGACAGTGTAGGCAAAGGAAGAAGAAAAGCTCTCTGCCACACCTGCAGAAGAATGAAAATTGTAAAGTAATAGACATGAAAGATATGTCTTTTAAAACATTTTTTTTATTGGCTTGGTACTTATCTATTTACTAGTAAACCACAGTACAGAACCTTTTAATAGCATGGCATCTTTCAAAAAAATGCATGAATGTGCTATTTTTCTAGCGCCTTAGCTTTTGTGTTCAAATAAACAGCAATGCAACCTCAGATGAGTTCAGACAAGTAGATTAAAAGTATACTATAGCTACTTACATTGTATACCTATTCTGTGGTATACTGTATAGCCTAAATAGGTTCAAACGTGGTGTCAGTAAATGTTGAATGTCGAATAACGCTTATCCATTTGGTACCACATGTGAATGGTTCCACGTGCTTACCTGTTTTTATATTGTTTGAAATCCAATGTAGAGTTTTTTCACGAAGTGTGCTGTCAGGAAAAGTGTAGAGGCTTTGTCACAATAGTTGAATTTGCAGATTCCCTTGGCCTTCTATTCGCTTTTGATGCCTGGTCTTGTTTATGAAAAAAAGAACATGATCATTTTGAGAGGAGACCAGTTGTTATTTTAGTGTTAGCTTCTTTCTGGACCATTTTTTTTGTTTGACCTTTGAATTGACTACTTGAATGGTCAACTTAAATATAAACAAGATGGAGAGCAAGGCTCTGAAAGTTGTCAACTTTTCCATTGTCAAAATGAGTCATGCTTTGTTTAATTTTTTTTAAATACATTTTTAAATCCTATTTTTGTTATCCATTTTTGAGAGCCTGTTTTATCTCTATTTTTGTTGGAGATCAAGATGTTTTCATTAGGACAAATGCACTGCAGTGCTTTTCTATCTGCTGCAACATTCAACGTTGCACATTTCTGTAGACTTCAGGAAGAACATGCTTTTATATATAAACATCAAATAATTTTCAAAAGGTGAGAGCTTCATTCACTTCGAAAACTATTCACTGTTTCAATTAAGTAGCTATTTAGTTTCTTCTGTTTTTTGTTTTGTTTACTATGACAATGCATTTTGTCTTTCTGCAGGCCGAGTTCCAGGTTTGTGATGTCCACCATGAGAGATTCTTATTGAAGTTGAACCAGTGACTGTGTGTACCAGTGTTTCCTCAGGAAATGTTGTTAGCTGTGGGGGAAAAATTAGCGGGGGTGGGGGGGGGGGGTTCTGGGGACCTGAAATACATGAAAAACTAAAATATGTACAACATTAAACAAGAGCCAACAGAGTGGTAGTTCAACAGGAAAAAGTGTTGGGCAACACTGGCCTATAATGTTCTCATCAAAAGATTGTCACACTCATGCCATACCTTGAATGCTTCAACTAGCACATGTTGCTTGAAAAAGAGGGCCACTCTTGCAGCACAGCAGCACCTGGCTCTTGCAAGAACTGCCTGGAGAGGAAGGTCAGGTTATAGGTGTTTATTCGGCATTACGAAATCCTCGTCGACCCACTGTGCTGTCAGACTCAGCATGCTCATGGGACTGACATCGCTGGTCCAAATGTAATTTGTGACGTTAATAGCAGTGACGCCCATAGCAAGTAGCTCATGGATGTGCGTTTCAACAATACTGTGTAACTCCAGTAGGGCAACATCTGAAAAATAGTGCCAACTTGGTAGTATGTACCGGTGCTCGAACCAGTTTGGTGAAAGTCTATATCATCCACGACAGAGAACGGTTGATTGTCAAGGGCAATGAATTCCATTATCTTGGCGTTTAATGGGTTTTGCCTTTGAGTTGTCTTGCTGAAATGTTCTTAGTCTTTCAATTGACTGCTTGACTTGAACATGTTTAGTTGTTGGAGGTGTGCGCTTAGTTTTGTTATGCTTTTGTTCTAAGTAGGGGGGTGATGCACTTTCAAATTAGTAATTCGGTTTGTGGTATAGAAAGATTTAACTTTCTCCCCCCCTCTGGAAATAAAATATATATATATATATATATTCACCTTTATTTAACCAGGTAGGCTAGTTGAGAACAACTTCTCATTTGCAAATGCGACCTGGCCAAGATAAAGCATAGCAGTGTGAACAGACAACAACACAGAGTTACACATGGAGTAAACAATAAACAAGTCAATAACATAGTAGGAAAAAAATAATCTATATACATTGTGTGCAAAAGGCATGAGGAGGTAGGCAATAAATAGGCCATAGGAGTGAATAATTACAATTTAGCAGATTAACACTGGAGTGATAAATGATCAGATGAACATGTGCAGGTAGAGATACTGGTGTGCAAAAGTGTAGAAAAGTAAATAAAATAAAAACAGTATGGGGATGAGGTAGGTAAATTGGGTGGGCTATATACCGATGGACTATGTACAGCTGCAGCGATCGGTTAGCTGCTCAGATAGCAGATGTTTAAAGTTGGTGAGGGAGATAAAAGTCTCCGTAAATAATAGCAGCACAAACGTTGCATATGGCCTTTTTGTTATCTTCCTTTGAAACTTCAAAATAGATCCACACAGCTGACATTATGGGCTTGGCTAGGAATGCTGTGTTGCATGTGTAATGCTGTATTTTTTGTGGCGTCATTACGTCATCTACATACGTTATATAGGTACCCACATCAGCTATGACATCGGTTTTGCACATTGGCGTTAAACTAGACATCGGGCTGATGTTGGCGTTTGTGGCTAATATTGGCCAATTCCGATATGCTTACCGATATACCGTGCATCCCTAGAAATAATAGAAAAGTGAAACATGTAATAATAGATACACAATGAGTAATGATAACATGGCTATATACAAGGGGTACCAGTACCGAGTTGATGTGCAGTGATATGAGGTATTTGAGGTATATACTGTATGTACATATAACTAGGAATAAAGTGACCGATAGTAAACAGTAGCAGCAGCGGATGTGATGAGTTAAAAAAAAAAGTTTGTTCAGGTAACTATTTAACTAACTATTTAGCTTATGGCTTGGGGGTAGAAGCTGTTCAGGGTCCTGTTGGCTTGGGTGGTTGGAATCTTTCTCTGACACCACCTGGTATAGAGGTCCTGGTATGGAGCTCGGCCCCAGTGATGTACTGGGCCATCTGCACTACCCTAGGGCTTTGCAGTGCCGTACCAAGCGGTGACGCAGCCAGTCATGCTGTTCTCAATGATCCGCCAAGACTGCAGGCAGTATTTTTTACCTCTACAGTGTAGAGTCAACCATGTGGTGAAATAAAACATTCCACATTGTTCCTCAGATTTATGCATCTGGTGGGGAGCTAGTTTCTGGATCAAAATATATGCAAGTAATGCTGTGACTTGGGATTTGATATCTTTTTACAATGATTAACACTGTCACTAGGCCGAAATAAAGTGGATATTCATATCCTCTCATGAGGAGGTCAATGAGGTATTGAGGTTGCAAGTTCAAATCCCCGAGCTGACAAGGTACAAATCTGTCGTTCTGCCCCTGAACAGGCAGTTAACCCACTGTTCCTAGGCCATCATTGAAAATAAGAATTTGTTCTTAACTGACTTGCCTAGTTAAATAAAGGTAAAATAAAAATAATTTTATTAATTTGCTTGATCTAATAATTTCATACATGTGTATTCACAGGTGATGCATGTGTTTCTCTTTCAACTTGATGCAT